>NW_005054559.1:99337-100745 GCF_000277835.1 Geospiza fortis | reverse complement strand
CAGGAAAGCAGAAACCAGAGCGGACAGTAGATCCAAAGTCATCAAATCTGGTGTTCCCATGACAAAACTGTGTTCATCACTGATATTCCTGTATAAAAGAATGTAGGGTGCCCCTGACTCTGGGAATGATTGGTGTCTGACTCTATTGATTCAGAATGCTGAACAATTGCTTTATTAAACTATACTATATTACATTGGATAAAGTTTTTTTTGTCTCTTCAGTGTGTTGGTTGTTTCTGGCTCCAGGGGTGATAATTATAGAATTGTGGCATCAGCTGTGGCTCTGGAGTGCTAACTCAGGTGCCTTAGTTAAAGCTCTAAGATGCACGAATTTATTTGTAATTATTTATTGCATTTATTATTTCTTGTAGCTTATATAATTCGAACCATGTGGTTCTAGAAGCCATTGTCTAGAATTCCTCAGATCACTTGTTAATTCAAATATTCAATAAATCAAACATTTCTTTCCTTTTCTTTCTTTCTCTTTCTTTCTTTCTTTCTTTCTTTCTTTCTTTCTTTCTTTCTTTCTTTCTTTCTTTCTTTCTTTCTTTCTTTCTTTCTTTCTTTCTTTCTTTCTTTCTTTCTTTTCTCTTTCTCTCTCTCTCTCCCTTCCATTCTATACTACATAGATACATGTATATTAATAACCCCCTTGTAGTGCAAATAAAAAATTAAACTCAACGCTGACCTTTAATGTCATAAACTGAATTAAAGAAGCAGCACATTCCAACAATGCTAAAACTTCATTATGTGGTTCTAAAGTGAAGAATCAAGTACTGCACCAGCAACACACAACTAATGACTAATTTAGCTGTTCTCTGGGAGCTTCCTTAAGGAGATCAAGTGCACCCATGGCAGGAGGTGGCTCACAGAACCACAAACTATGGCAGCATGTTGAGCTCAGCAGGCCATATTAAGACAGACATTTAAATCAGTACCCATTTTGGCCAGAAAAAGTGAATTAATTAGTTATTAAATACCCCTTCACGCAGACTTCTGAAAATAATTAATAGAAAGAAATTGAAATGTTAAAATATATGATTTTTTAAAATGCATTCTTCCATAAAAATGGTAGAATCAATAGTTTACATATTGGGGCTGGGGAGATGAATCCAGGCACAAACTTCTGCCCTGGTCTATTTGTGAAGCTGTAATCCACTGAATGACATAATTTAACCAGAATTTCCCTTTTTTTATAGAGGAAACAGGATGGTGTAAGTGTGAGCTCAGCTCTAGCAAAACCCATGGCTGTGGTTCTTAGGGACCAAAAATCAGTGCTCCTTGCTAGAGGTGAAATTCTGATTTACACCAGCTAAAAACCCGCCTTGTTTCCTACCACCTCAGTTTCTGTTTGGGGAATCCTTCATGCACATGTGGAAACAGGAAACAGAAGAGATGAATTCAGGAA
>NW_005054559.1:91731-99276 GCF_000277835.1 Geospiza fortis | reverse complement strand
TTGATTCCAAATGGATGAATGATTGTGGATGTCTCTTTCTCCTTGGACCAGGGTCTGAAACATCTTTAAAAGAGGCAAATTAAAAGCTTTAACAATGTGGAATGCAAAGTCCCTTAAAGTGATTAACACTACTTTTATTATACTAGAGTAATAAACTTTATTTTTTTTAAGAAATGTTTTTTTCAGTATTATCTTTTTGAGTAATAAAACAAGAAAAAAATTCTCTGTTTTTACAGAGGTAAAATTAGATGAGCTCCCAGAAGCAGAGTCTGTAGAAATGTAAATGAAGTTTCATTAAGTCTTTCTCCAGTGCTCCAATTATGAAGAAAAAAGAGTTTCAACAATATAGAGACAAATCAAGCTCCCTAGAGGAGTCTAAGCAAACAACATTGCCAAATGCAATTAACACTCTGTCATTAACTCGTTGTTGTGAAGTTTCTGAAGTCAGGCAATGACTTCATCCTGAGATGTCTTACATTGCCTTCCTCTTTTACAAGCAACCTAAACCAAAAAAAGAACATTATACTCAATTTTAGTGCCCTTTTCTGCCTTTATGGCCAGTCAGATGAAACACAGAGACCTCAGAGGTCAGCATGGCCACATTGGTAGTGAAGATTCCTTTTTCTTGACCTAAATATGGGAAGTACAGTTTGAATGCTGCAGGCTCTGGCCCAGGTTATTCACCAAGCCAGAGCACCTTTTGTATCCAGAATAAACTGCAAAACCCTCCCAAATAAATACTCCCAGGCTGTAGCAGCCCTTTTCTCTGTGTGCTAATCCTCTGGCTCAGCTAATCCTCTGGAAATTCTTCTTTTCATGCCTGGATGAATTTCTCCAGCTGGGACTTGCAGAATGTGCTTATCCCATGGCTCAGACTCCACAGGGCTTAGAGGGTGTGGGCACTGCACTGCATTAAATGCCGAGTTCTTGCTGGAAATAAGGAATGACCACCAGTTAATCTTCCTTTCATTCCCCCTCCCCACACCTTAAATGAAAAACCCAAGGCTCTGACAGAAGTGAACTGATTTCCCTATCACTTTCATTCAGTGGACCTCTTTTCTGCTGGAAGGGACAGAAAACATATAAAAAGGGGGGAAAAAAGGCAAAGCAAAATATGTAGTCCCTATCAATTAGTGTGTGTTTAGCCTGGAAAATTCACTATAAAAGTATTTCTTCAGTAGGAGGGCGAGGAGAACTCCTGCAAGGGAAGTGAGGAGTTCCAGCCTGGATACCTGAATTAGACATGGGAAGTGCTCAGCTTTAGCAGAAATGTATATATATTGTACTCCTAAGGAAGAAACAGAGATAAAAATTCTAAATAATCTGCTTCTGAAGCAAAGAATAAAAACAAAATATTTACAAGTGGGAAACAGAACTTTGTGCCTGTAGTTTCCCCTGAGCTAGTAAACCATTAGAGCTCACCAAAAATGGAAATAAGGTTTTTAATCCACACATTCATGGAGAAGAAAATCTTTACTTCTTCATCAACACAGCCATCCCTCTGATTAGTACTTCTTTCACTTCTTTATTCCTCAGGCTGTAAATCAGGGGGTTTAAAGTGGGAATTACAGTTGTGTATATGAGAGCCAGGACTTTCTTAGCCTCCTGTGAATTACTGGATTTTGGCTGTAAGTAAATCAAAGTCCCACTGGCGCAGTACAACGTTACCACAGTAAGGTGCGAGGAACAGGTGGAGAAGGTCTTGTGCCTGCTCTCTGCAGAGGAAATCCTCAGGATGCTGGAGACGATGCAGGTGTAGGACAGCAGGATGAGGCAGAAGGGCGTGAAGATGACGAGCACCGTGGCTGAGATCAGCTGCCGCTCGTAGCGCGACGTGTCCGCGCACGAGAGCAGCAGCAGCGGCGGGATGTCACAGAAGAAGTAGTTGATCCTCCTGGGCCCACAGAAGGACAGGGTGAACACCCAGGCTGTCTGCACCACCGACACGACCTGGCCGCTGCAGCAGGAGAGCAGCACCATGGAGAGGCAAGCCCTGGTGCTCATGACGGCCGGGTACCTCAGCGGGCGGCACACGGCCACATAGCGGTCGTAGGCCATGGCTGCCAGCAGGTACCACTCAGTGGACGCCAAGAAAACCACACAGTAGAGCTGTGTGACACAGCCCAGGTAGGAGATGCTCCTGTCCTCTGACAGGGTGTTTACCAGCATCTTGGGGACAACCACTGAGGCTGTGGAAATATCCAAGAAAGACAGGACGCGGAGGAAGAAGTACATGGGCGTGTGGAGGGTGGGGTGAGCTGTGGCCATGCAGATGAGGAGGTTCCCAATGAGAGTCATGCTGTAAATGAAGCAGATTGTGAAGAGCAGCAGGTGCTGGAGTTCTGGGCGGCTGGACAATCCAGAGAGGATGAATTCACTCAGCAGGGTGTGGTTTCCTGCATCTTGTTCCTCTGCTGGCTCCATCTGGGAGGAATCAGACAGACTGTCAGACCAGGATCACACTGCTTCCAGCCAGGAGCCTCTTGGGGATGCCTGGAAAGCTGCTGGATCAAAGGGTGGAAGTCTAGAGCAGGCTGGGCTGAGCACATTGAGAAGGCAGTGGCTGGAAGTGGGTGGTGCCAGTGCCCTCCAAGGGTCATTGTTTGGTGGTGTCACCAAGCCTTTGACCAAGAGGAGCTGGCATTGAAGGTTAATGCTGAGGATCTGCTCTCCCCCCAGATGTCAGGTCTGTGCTCCCAGCTGCTCCCACAGGCACTTCCTGCAGTCAGGGGAACGCCCAGGTGACAACTGAAACACCCACAGACCACAGAAAGAAAGAAAAACCCTTGTGCTACCTTAGGGAGCAGTGGGCAATGCTCCTTGCACTCTGTTTTTCCTCCTGAGTGGGCTGACAGGACAGGCAGCCTTCCCGCAGGACATCTGAAGTTCAGAGCAACCCAGCTTCAGATGACAGCCAGGGAAGTTCAGGCTGTGGGAGGCTTTGGCTCACAATTCACATCAATCCCCAGCTGTCAGGAGGAGAGAAATCCTTCCAAGAGCCCAGCTTTGGGGAAAGCACTCCCAAATGGAGCGAGCAGAAGCTGTGAAGGGAAGACCTAAGCCAACTCCTGTCCACCAAAACACCCAAAGAGCAAAGAAATCAGCACCAAAGTAAACTAAACAAAAAATCCTGTCTGTAGGCAGGCAAAAGAAGAAGGAATCATTTGAGGCAGAGGTACCCATGGGGAATGGTGAGGAAGTGCAGAGGGAGAAGCTCAGGACCATCCATTCGTGACTCACATGGCCTCGTTCCCCTGAGGAGGGTTCCTGTGTGAGGGATGTTCACAAAGTGCTGGACCAGCTCTGTTTTCTCACTGCCCAGGATGGGAAACTGAGGCACTGAAAGAGAGGAGATCAGCCTGCCACAGAGGAGAAAGGATGGTGAATTCTGTGTCCTTCAGACTCAGCATCTCTTACCAAAGGGGCCACCAGCCACTGCCCTACAGCAGCAAATCTCAAGGCACAAAATGCATTTTGGCACCAGAAATGTGTCCATGAACAGAGAGGGGAAGCACCTTTGGCTCTGGACACACAAGGACCAATCACAGAGCTGGCACACAGAGAAGGACACAGCTCAAAGCTCTGCCATCACCAGCCACCCTTGGGCTGCTCTGTAGATGATATTCTTGCCCCTGACGAGGGGAGGGAATGATGCATCCGACTCCATCTCATCAGAAGGCTAATTAATTACTTTATTATATTATATTATTCTATACTATATTACACTATTACTATATTATACTATATTATTACTATATTACACTATATTATACTATAATTTTACTTTATTATACTATATTACACTATAGTACACTATATTATTACTATATTAAAGTATATTGTACTATATTACACTACATTACACTATATTATTACTATATTACACTATATTATACTATATTACACTATATTATTATTATATTACATTATATTATTACTATATTACATTATATTCTCTCTCCCCAACAAGGAGAGAGAATGATGCATCTGACTCCATCTTATCAGAAAGCTAATTAATTTCTTTATTATACTATATTATTCTATACTATATTACATTATATTAAATAACATCTAAACTGAATCTGCCAAGCACTCAGCTCTGCACACACTGCACAGAATCTCGTGGCTGTCAGTGACAGTCCTGACACACACACACACCTGGCCCTGACAGGCAAGGAAAGAAAACACCGTCACTGTGGGTAAACAATTTGCGTATTGCATTCTACTTTGGCACAAACACAGGCACAGCAAATGATAAAAATTGTTTTCCCTTCTCTGAGGTTCAGAGAATGTGAAACCCAGAAATATTCTTGGGGAGAATTGTGCCTTGCTTTTCTCTGTGTTCTCTGTGAAGAGAAATGTGGTGACACCGCTCTGTCTGTCTCTGGGTTTTATAACCTGAACACAAAGCTGTGGATTCTGGAGCCACAGATGACTTTAACACACAAGCACAATAAGGAAACTCCCAATATTCTCAGACATTTGATGCTCTGATGTATTTTAAAGGGATCTGTCTAGGTTTGGCTGTTTCTATTAACACAGGAATAAAAGGACACTTTTGGAGTGGTGTCTCAATAAAGCCTGTGCATGACAGATAGAGAATGACATGAAAAACTCCCTGCAGTCATTAACAGCACACATTCACACTGCTTTTAACTTGTTAGATCCACGTAGCTGAAGTGGAAACCACCTAATTCTGCCCTCCAAGCCCATGTGAAAGTTTGAGACTATTGCTGTGATCTTTAGCTTTTTAAAGTCAACAGCACTCACAGAAGCCACTGTTTTACTGACAGTTCATCTTTTATTCCCTAATTTAAAACACCTCTCAGAAACAACCCTCAATTTATGTAATTTGTGTAAAAACGAGTAAACTTCTTTTTGTAATAAGTTTTGGCCTTAGCTCTTCCTTGGATTTTCTTTATACATTCACAGTAGAAATTTTGAAGCAAAGTGTCCTACCTGCAGCAATTCTGCTATCCAGTGCCTCCAAAATGGCTCATTCCAATTTTGATAGAAGTATTTCCCTTGTTTTCTTACATTAGGAATGGTGTTGGGCCAATGATTCCTACTGTCAGCTTACACTGCAGATTAAAAATTATTTAAATTATTTAAAAATTATTTTGAATTATTTTGAATGCAGATGTTCTTCTTCTACAGCTGGAATAATCTATTGACATTAGCATGTGGCATTTACCATAGAAAGTCAGCCAAGGACTTGTCTCACAGAGAGGAAGAAAAGGAATTTGTTAGATTTTTTTCAACTCAGCTGAAAGCTGAGAGGCCTCAATGCATCTCTATTTTTTGCCCATGAAGGGAACAGCTGAGCTGCCTCTGCTGCTTAAATAGAGTCTCTTGAAATCCCTAAATCCCCTAGAGGTGGGGTCGATTTAATCTGATTTCAGAGCTGTCAGGGATGGTTGTTCAGGGCTGTGCTCCCTCTGTGGGCAAGGGGATGTAGCAAACATCCTCACACCAGCACTGAAATGCTGTTCTGGATGGAGCCCTCCTCACTGTCTGGAAAGTGGGACCAGAGGGACTCCTGCACACACAGACATCTCATCTCTTATACGCCCAAGGCTGTGAACTCTGCATCCTCACCAGCTGGGGACTGATTGTTAACCTGAAAGGTCTGAGCAGCAGCTGGAAGTATCAAGGGATGTGTGACTCCAAGGGCAGAATTAGCCTGATGCTGCCTGTGTTAATTGGACTGGTGCCTTTAGGGGCAGTGCTGTCTCTGCTGGGAGAGTTTTCATTCAACTCCAGCCACTCACAGCTCATTCTTCAATTTTTAGTGACTGCTTGTCAACTGTTAATCCTTCCTTCCTTCCTTCCTTCCTTCCTTCCTTCCTTCCTTCCTTCCTTCCTTCCTTCCTTCCTTCCTTCCTTCCTTCCTTCCTTCCTTCCTTCCTTCCTTCCCTCCTTCCTTCCTTCCTTCCTTCCCTCCTTCCTTCCAAAATTCCTTCCTTCCCTCCTTCCTTCCAAAATTCCTTCCAAAATTCCTTTCTTCCTCCCATTTCCTTCCATCAATTACAGTAGGAAAAAAGATCCAATCCAACAAAAATCAGATTTGACTGGAATTTCAGGAATTAACTTTGTGCCAACGTGCACAGAGCTGTGAGCAGCATCACCCCCTGATGTGGTCAGAGACACCTGGTCTGGGAAAAGACTGATAAGAGAACCAGAGAATGAGGACCAAATTTACATCAAAGGAAAAGGGATCAATAACAAAAAGGAGATTGAAGTGAGAGGGGAAAGGAAGTTTCTTCATTCAGTGACTGAATTTTTAATTTCACAGAATTTGCTTCTTACCCACACAGGAGAGGGCAACAAACAAGTTTCATTTCTGTAGCCATCTGATGGCAGGCAAATGCTGGTGATCTTCTGAGCCAATCCCCTGTATGGTCAGCAGAGAGGAAAAAAACACTCTAAGGATGAAATTCATGTGAATTTTCCAGATCTCCCATTACTTCTGAAATTGTACCTTCCCCCAAACAGCTTCCAGGAGGATCCCCAGGACAGGTACTACAGGCCATGATCTTTTTAGAACACAGGGTAAGGGGCAATGCCAGTGTGCTCTGGAAGATTTATTTGTAGGCGTTCTCTAGCCCAAAGCCATGCAAAACTGGGAACATCCTGGAGGTTTCACTGGCTGGAAGGCCAAAGGAGGGTCAGGGAAACAGGGGCTGAATCCCTTCCAGGCTGTAACACTGAACCAGAGCTGCCAGGGAGGACTCAGAGAGGGCCCAGGCAGGGCTGCTCCCTTCTCATGGGGACACCCTGAGCCTGGTCCTCACCTGAGCTCCAGCTGTGTCTCAGCCAGCCCTGCACCTGTCACTGTCATATTTTCTGGAAAATTCCCTTTGGCAGGATTTTTTCTCCTGGGAAGCTGAGAAGCCTCAGAGGAAAAGGAAAACAATATTATCTCATTTGCTTCTCCTGTGTTTTGCTGCTTTGGAATGTGGTTGGAGATTGTTTATCCAACAGGTGGTTGTTTGATCAGTTTCATGTGAATTGTTTTGACTTAATGGCCAATTATGGTCAGGCTATGTTATACTCTGAGGAGAGAGTCACAACTTTTTAAATATTATCTTGTTAGCCTTCTGTAAGTATCCTTTTTCTATTCTTTAGTAGAGTTTTAGTACAGCATTCTTTAATATAATATAGTAACATAAAATAACAAATTAGCCTTCTAAGAACATGGAGTCAGATTCATAATGATTCATCATCAGATTCATCTCCTCCCCACGATGGAGGACCCTGAAAATACCACACTGAACCTGCCCAGGGCACCTGCTGGTCTGGACTGGGCTCACACAATGACTTCCCAGCTGCACCTCAGACTTCCTCATCACCATGGACTTGATAGGTTCCCTAGATCACCAGGGCTGAGGTCAAGAGGCCCCAGCTGGCCTTGTCCCTTAGAGACCCTGACTGGTGATTTCTGATTTCCCAAGGACATCTCTGATGGCAATCAGCCCCTCTGATAAAAACCAGGAACTTTGCCTGTCCCTGGCCAGCTCTCCCCATTGCTATCAGAGGATGGGG
>NW_005054559.1:81294-90583 GCF_000277835.1 Geospiza fortis | reverse complement strand
CACCACCTCTCTCCAGCCACCTGCCCTGGGGGCTGTTCCTGTCAATGCAGCTGGAATGTGTTGGTGTTTCCTGGCAGGACAGTGAGGGTCACTGTGACTCTGGGAGCCCACAACATAAGGAGGCAAGAACGGAGCCAGCAGAAGATCCGTGCTGGAAAATGGGTCATCCATCCTCAGTATTTGCATAAAGGCTTCAAAAATGACATTGTGCTGCTGAAGGTATGGCCCAACACATCCTTCCTACCTGAGGGATCCCCCCCTGCTCAGCTCCCCAAACTCTGAACTTGCTCCTAATCCTTTGCTGGTTCTAACCCCGTGTTCTCTCTGCCTGACAGCTGAAGCCAAGGGCCAGGATCAATAAGCATGTGCAGTTTATCTCCATTCCCAGGAGAAATGAACATGTGAGAGAAGGAGCTTTATGCACGGTGTCTGGCTGGGGCTGGACATCTGTGACAGGAAACAAGACTAACATGATGCGAGAAGTGAAACTGAAGGTGCAAGAGGAGAAAATCTGTCAGCAGCTTGTGAGAGAAGGAGCTTTATGCACGGTGTCTGGCTGGGGCTGGACATCTGTGACAGGAAACAAGACTAACATGATGCGAGAAGTGAAACTGAAGGTGCAAGAGGAGAAAATCTGTCAGCAGCTTTTCCGTAACTACCAGCGTCAGTCTATGATCTGTGTTGGTGATGAAAAGGAAGAAAAAGCAACTTACAAGGTAAGTGTTGTTTTGGGCTGCAAGCTTGGGAGGATGTTGGGACTGGAAATTCCGCTTGGTTCTCAGGTGAAAGCCAAAGGACACCAGAATGAACCAGGACCTTCAGAATGATGAGCTGAGGGTCCTCACAGAAGCTCTGAAGCTGATGTGCTCCCTGAACTGGGGTGCATTTTCCTAACTATCAGCAACATTTGCTTTTTTACTTACCTGGGGATGTTCTACCCAGCCTAACCAGTGCTTTGGGGTGTAAATTCCTTGTGATATCCTTGCTCATATGGCTTAGATATTTCCCCATGTCTAAAGTAGGTCAATGTTCTTCCTTTGAGTTTTTGACTCTCAGAGAGCCTCCAGGCCTGAACTGTTTCACGGGTGGGCTTAGAGGAGTAGTGAGGCAGCTACAAACACTGAGAGCTGGGTCTGGAGGGAGGGAGGTGCTTGGAAGAGGAGGTTCTTCACCTGGAGGGAGGGAAGAGGAAACTTGCTGCTTAAGGCAGGGAGAGCTGAGCTGTGGCATGTCTGACCCCTCTCACTCCTTTCATGGCACAGGGTGATTCTGGTGGCCCATTAGTCTGCAATAAGAAGGCTCATGGCATTGTTTCTCATGCACGTAAACACAACCGCTTCCCTGAGGCATTCACCAGGATCTCGCACTTTGAGCCCTGGATCCGTAAGCAGCTGAAGAGGTTTTCACTCCAAGATATTCCTTGCTTTCCATCCTCTGACTAAAATGCTCATTGCCCCTTCTCCACAATGCATCAAACACCTGCTGGTGCTCAGAAGCTCCCAGGGGCAGCTGAAGTGGAGTCAGAGAAGCCCCTGTGGTGCAGGCACGGGCTCTGGCACTAAGGAGAGTCTCCGTTGCAAACTACAAATGCAGCTCCCAAGTACACCCAGCTTCCCATTGCTCCCTTCCTCCCACTGCTGCTTCAGCTCTGCTTCTGGCCATCAATAAAAGCATGTTCAAAGTCACTTGTGTCTGCAGCCTTTTTGGGAGCTGGATTCAAACCCTGAGTGTGAGAATGAGGAGATGACTGACATTGTGTCCCGATCCTCGATCAGCACATGTGTGGGGAGTGGCTGTTCTCTGCCTCTGCTGCCGGCTGGCAGGATCGCCGTTTGGCCACTGGCTGGGATCCAGACTGCCCGAAGCAGCCGCTAAATGTGGACCCAACACCGAAAGATCCGTGCAAAGGAAAAAAGGAAGGACTCTTTGCTTGTTTCTTCGAGCTGCTTTAATTCTTTTCCGCGCAGAAGCAATGCCGGGGCGAGGCCGCGTGGAATCAGCAGTGTGGCACAGGAGTTGTTCTTTCCTGTGGCACGAGCAGTGCCTGTAGGATTGACGGGGGGTAGCACGGTTGGAACGGATGGAGACGAGAGATCTCTGAAGCCAGGTCATGGAACTTGGGGTTTATTGCAAAGGACCTCGGTGCAGGGCCCTGCTGGGAGCTGCCAGCCACAACTCAGAGCAGGCTGAGAGAAGAGAGGGGTAGAGAGGATGAGAGGGTGAGAGAGTAAAAGCATAAGAGAGTAAAAGGGGTAAGAACGTAAAAGGCAAGAGCTAAGAGACAAGAGGTAAGAGCTAAGAGGCAAGAGGTAAGAGAGCGAGGTTCTTGTTACAATAAAATAAATCATCTTCTGTGTTGAATATTCTGATTCTCACTAACCAATCTAGTACAAGATACAAATCCTATAGCATTTCCATACAGCCTATAAGAATCATTACATTACCATACTGTGATAAATTTTAAACCCTAAAAACTCCTCTTTGGACTCCTTCTGCCAAGCTGTAGGGTCTGCTCTGACCCTTGGGCCTGTCTGCAAGCAGAGGGTGTTGTTTCACCTTCAGCCGGCCACATCATTGTTTTCCCGTTGTTCAGTAACTGAGGGATCTCATAGCTTGCTTTCATTTCAATCTCGCTTATAGTTTCTATATTCACAAAATCTTTTGCCAGACAATCATATTTATAAGGCTTTCCTGTTTCATCTTCCCCAACAAGCGCCGAAGCGAGGCAGGTGACGGTAGCCCGGCCGCCCGCAGCAATGATCCCTCCCATGGCGGGAGCCATGGCTGCGTGGGCAGCGGGGCTCTCCTGCGGCAGGAGGAGAGCAGCTGATGCCACGTGGGTGTTCTTCTTTCTCGTGGCAGAGAGCGGTGCCGGCTGCAAAGAGCTGCCCCATGCAGGTGCTGGCGGAGCGCAGGTGGAGCACGGAAGCCACGCGGCTCAAAGAGGGGGCAGTGGCAGAGAGTGCACAAAAGAGAAAAACAGTGGCTTTAACGCAAGAGGGGATGGAATCCCGGGAGGGGACTGTCTGGCTAGCTAGGAGGAGTCTGGGGGGACACATGTAAACATAGCCTAGAGCAGGAAAGTCACAGATCCTGGAGGTTTCATTGGCTGGGCTCATGGCCAAAGGAGGGTCATGGAAACAGGGGCTGAATCCCTTCCAGGCTGTAACACTGAACCAGAGCTGCCAGGGAGGACTCAGAGAGGGCCCAGGAAGGGCTGCTCCCTTCTCATGGGGACACCCTGAGCCTAGTCCTCACCTGAGCTCCAGCTGTGTCTCACCCAGCCCTGCACCTACCCAGGGCACCTGCTGGTCTGGGCTGGGCTCACAGAATGACTCCCCAGCTGGACCTCTGACTTCCTCATCACCATGGACTTGTCAGATCCCCTAGAACACCAGGGCTGAGGTCAAGAGGCCCCAGCTGGCTTTGTCCCTTAGTGACCCTGACTGGTGGTTTCTGATTTTGCAAGGACATCTCTGATGGCAGTTAGCCCCTCTGATAAAAAACAGGAACTTTGCCTGACCCTGGCCAGCTCTCCCCATTGCTATCAGAGGACAGGGGGGAGAACAAAAAACAAAAAGAAAATAAAACCCAGATAGAATCAGCCCACATGCAGAGTCCCAAGGGCTCTCTCCAAAGGTCTCTGATGGAATATGAACACAACAAACACCCCCTTCCTCTCCCTGTGCACTGTGGGTGCTCTGAACCAGCCCAGATCTCTCCAGCTTTTTGAGAAGATTGTGACAAAAGTGCAGAGAACGTGTCATGAGCCCCTCACCAAGCCACAGTTGCGGGTTGTGAGAACAAAAGCAGTAAATGACACGACCACAGGCAGGCTGAGGTTTCCTGTGTCAGCTCCTCATGACATATATAGAGGTTGCCATTCTGTACCTGTCTCCTGCCTGGCCACAGCTACTGCTTTGGCTCATCAGGGAGATGCTGCTGCTCCTTCTGCTCACAAATGCTTTTGTCCTTCTGCCCTGGGCTGGGGCTGGTGAGTACACAGAGATGGGCCTTAGGAACATGCAAGGGCACAGATGGACTCTGAGCAGTCAATCTCAGGCAAGGCTCCTGCCTCACCTTCTCTCCTGTCTCTACTCTCCTACTTTCCTCTCTCCTCTCATCTCCCAGCTCAGCCTGTGCCTGAAGCCAGTGAGGCATTAGAGGCACTAGAGCTGTGCCCTTGATGGCATTTGAGTCATCCAGAGCCAGGGGTGGTCAGACCCCAGACAGTGCTGCTTGTCTTTCTCTCCATTGTGCCCCAGCAATGCTTTGGACAGCCCCAGGAAGGAGAGTTGTTGGGATCACTGGCACCTGGCATTAGAGGATGAGCCTTTCCTTTCATGCAGCCCCAAACTTGACAGGACACAGCAGCATATTAACATTTATATTAACATTTATATTTAACATTCATATTAACATTTCCCATCTCTCTTCCAGGAAGGATCATTGGTGGAAGGGAAGCTGTGCCCCACTCCAGACCCTACATGGCTTATTTAAAAACTCAAAATGAGACACACAGTAGTGCGTGTGGAGGGTTCCTGATTCGCCCAGATGCAGTGCTCTCAGCAGCTCACTGTGTGGATAAAAAAGGGTAAGACTCCATTGTTCTTGCACAGGTGATTTTTTCCAGTCTCACACAGTCCCAGGGGGCCTCAGCCCTGCTCTGGGCTGAAACAGTACCCTGTGTCTCTTCAGGCAGAGCAGGGATCTCTGGAGCTGAGCTCTCCTCTGTGAGTGCAGGAATTGTCTGCCTGATTGGGGCTGAGTGTCCTTGGGGACAGGAATGCTCACAGGGGTCTCCAGGGTCATGGTTCCTCCCATGGCTTAGAGCTGCTGCTGGAGAAGGGCTCCAGTGTCTCCCCTGCCCTGCTTCCCTTTGTGCTCAGCACGGGGCAGCTGCCACCTGTGTCAGTGTGGGCTGAGGGATCCTCAGCTGGGCTCTGGAAGGAACCCAGGTGAGAGAGAACAACTTGCTGAGAGCTGCTCTGGGGAGGTTTCTCAAACACCACCTCTCTCCAGCCACCTGCCCTGGGGGCTGTTCCTGTCAATGCAGCTGGAATGTGTTGGTGTTTCCTGGCAGGACAGTGAGGGTCACTGTGACTCTGGGAGCCCACAACATAAGGAGGCAAGAACGGAGCCAGCAGAAGATCCGTGCTGGAAAATGGGTCATCCATCCTCAGTATTTGCATAAAGGCTTCAAAAATGACATTGTGCTGCTGAAGGTATGGCCCAACACATCCTTCCTGCCTGAGGGATCTCCCCCTGCTCAGCTCCCCAAACTCTGAACTTGCTCCTAATCCTTTGCTGGTTCTAACCCCGTCTTCTCTCTGCCTGACAGCTGAAGAAAAAAGCCAGGATCAATAAGAATGTGCAGTTTATCTCCATTGCCAAGGAAAATGAACGTGTGAGAGTAGGAGATTTATGCACGGTGTCTGGCTGGGGACGGACATCTCTGGACCCACCAGGGAGTGATGTCTTGAGGGAGGTGGAACTGAAGGTGCAAGAGGACAAAATCTGTCAGCGAGTTTCCAGTAACTACCAGCGTCAGTCTATGATCTGTGTTGGTGATGAAAAGGAAGAAAAAGCAACTTACAAGGTAAGTTTTGTTTTGGGCTGCAAGCTTGGGAGGATGTTGGGACTGGAAATTCCGCTTGGTTCTCAGGTGAAAGCCAAAGGACACCAGAATGAACCAGGACCTTCAGAATGATGAGCTGAGGGTCCTCACAGAAGCTCTGAAGCTGATGTGCTCCCTGAACTGGGGTGCATTTTCCTAACTATCAGCAACATTTGCTTTTTTACTTACCTGGGGATGTTCTACCCAGCCTAACCAGTGCTTTGGGGTGTAAATTCCTTGTGATATCCTTGCTCATATGGCTTAGGTATTTCCCCATGTCTAACGTTGGTCAATGTTCTTCCTTTGAGTTTTTGACTCTCAGAGAGCCTCCAGGCCTGAACTGTTTCACGGGTGGGCTTAGAGGAGTAGTGAGGCAGCTACAAACACTGAGAGCTGGGTCTGGAGGGAGGGAGGTGCTTGGAAGAGGAGGTTCTTCACCTGGAGGGAGGGAAGAGGAAACTTGCTGCTTAAGGCAGGGAGAGCTGAGCTGTGGCATGTCTGACCCCTCTCACTCCTTTCATGGCACAGGGTGATTCTGGTGGCCCATTAGTCTGCAATAAGAAGGCTCATGGCATTGTTTCTCATGGATATGAAGACTGCCTCTTCCCTGAGATATTCACCAGGATCTCGCACTTTGAGCCCTGGATCCGTAAGCAGCTGAAGAGGTTTTCACTCCAAGATATTCCTTGCTTTCCATTCTCTGACTAAAACGCTCAGTGCCCCTTCTCCACAATGCATCAAACACCTGCTGGTGCTCAGAAGCTCCCAGGGGCAGCTGAAGTGGAGTCAGAGAAGCCCCTGTGGTGCAGGCACGGGCTCTGGCACTAAGGAGAGTCTCCGTGGCAAGCTACAAATGCAGCTCCCAAGTACACCCAGCTTCCCATTGCTCCCTTCCTCCCACTGCTGCTTCAGCTCTGCTTCTGGCCATCAATAAAAGCATGTTCAAAGTCACTTTTGTCTGCAGCCTTTTTGGGAGCTGGATTCAAACCCTGAGTGTGAGAATGAGGAGATGACACTCTGGGAGAACCTGGGCATAGGTGGGACATGCAGGACAGGTCTCAGTCCCTGATTGCCTCTTCCTATGGTGAAAAGACATTTCTGTCAGTTTATCAGGTGGGCAAAGTTTCATGGTTTTTCTATAGGTCTGACATACTCCTTAGACCTACGGGTCTGGGAGTCCATGCATGCCTATTTCTGGGAGAAATATGAATGGGGCTTTGGGTTACCCCGAATTTATCCAGCGTTTACAGCGCTTTTCTCAGTTCTGAGGCAGAGAGCCCATTTGGTGGGGCACCTCGCCTCGTGTGGGGAGTTACCACCCCCCAGCAGAGCCAGCAGGAGAAGGATCCGAGGACAGAAACTGCTGGTTCCCACCCCCCTGCATCCCAGGTGGGTGAGGCTTTGCCCACGGCTGAGGAGAAGTTGGTTTCTGCTTCTGTGGAGCATGTGCAGCTCCGGCGGCAGCACCGTCTCTCGCTGTTTTGCCCAGGCTGCGAGGCAAGGCGATCGACAGCAGCAGTGAGTGACGGCGGCCTGTCTCAGAGAGGGGCCGTGCCCCCGCTGCTCTCTGCCCGCCTGAGGATGCCCCAGCGGCCACGGAGGGAGATCCTTGGCCAGCTCTGCTGTGCAATTCTCCGTGCCCCCCACTCTGGGAGCGTGCGGACCCGCTCCCACCGCCACTGAGAGAGGCGGCCGGCAGCCCGACACTTAACAGGGTGCCCAGTCCCTGTGCATCGCCGCCGGGAATTGCATTCATGACAACAGTGCAGATGGTGCTGGTGGGGGCCGACCCCGCGTCTATTCTGCCACCTCCTTTACCCCTCCCAGGGCTGAGAGAGACACCCACCGCTCCATCTGCGGCAGCGCCTGCCCCGGCAGCCCCACAGGCCCCGCTGACTGCTGTGCTGCCTGCCCTGCCGCTTCCACCGTCTCCAGAGCCGCCTGCAGGCCCTGCCCGCGGCCCTGCCGCCCCTCACAGACTGTGGTGTGCTCCTAAGCAATGCTTCAGCCGTGTGACAAACTGTGCTTGCGCTGCTGCTCCCACAACCAGGAGAAGACGTGGTCACCGCCTGTGTGTCTGCAGTGGTTGCTCTCTCTGCATCACGCCCGGCAGGCAATGCAGCCCCACCGCCCCCGGCGGTCCCACCGCCTTCAGGGACTCTGTCTTCCATGTCAGCGTCTGTGTCGGACCCTGCGACAGGCCTGTCCCTCAGTGGAGGCCGCACAGCTCGACAGCTGATTGCTGAAAACTTTCAAACTCAGTGTTTTTCTGGGACACAGCGTTTGTCGCAGGCCAACTTGTGTTCGGTCGGGGGCTTCTCGCGGGGGTTTGGAATGCCTGACTCCCCCGCCCGTGCACGCCAGTGCCGTGAGGGAGGTGGCTCCCTGAGGTGCTGCCTCTGGCCCCAAGCCTGGATTGGATGGCGGTGGTGCTGAGGGGCAGAAAGCAGGAACACTGTTGTTTGCACCACGGGGGCGAGAGAAACAGCGGAAAGCGAGCGTTGTTCGCTTCTTCTGGGGAAAGACGACTCCCAGATCCCGGATGGAGATCCCCGGGAAAACTTCTCCTTCCCAGCGGCCGGCGTGCACCAGTGGTTCTGGGGGGAGGAGGTGTTCGGTCACTCCTGCTGCCAAGGCACTGGCAGCATGGTGGGGAGGGGCTGTGAGCACAGAGATCCCACCCTGCAGGCCGGGTCTGGGCCGTTTGGGTCATTTCTCTGGGCCGGGGCCAGCACCGCGCCCGCTGCCGGGTTTGGGGGCTTTGATCTCCCTAACCGAACCTGGGCCACCGTTCTGTGGGCCGGGTCTGGGCTTCCTGGTCCATCCACGAGGACTGAGGCCCACACAGGGTCCTAAAACCCTCTGCTGCTGCTCATCATTCTATGTTTAAAAAAAAGAAAAAAAACCCCAAAAAAACCAACAAACCAAACTGGAAAGAGCTATCAGCTCAAAGTATTCAAAGCCATGAATCAGCCTCAGCCGAAGTGGTTCAATTAAGGGCTGTGACCACGGCATTCCAGAAATTTTCTCATAATATCAAAATTGATAATTAAAAATGGGTTTTTATCAATGGATTTTTAATCATTGTTGATTTTCTTTAGCAGTTCTTTGTTTCAGGATTCTGCAAGTCTCTTTCATGACCAAAAGGACCTTTCAGGGATGTCAAAGAGCAACATCTCCAGTCAATGGACTTTCTCCTGAAACTCAGCTGTTTGGACTTGAAACAATGAACAATTCTTTACATTGTCTTTGGCATTTTCTATATTGTAAGCCTTGCTTTAGTGATATGATAGAAGTTGATGTTCTACAGGTAAAGAATCTCCTTGATCATTCCCCATCAGCAATTGATTGAGGTTTTGATTGGAAAGGGATAAACCTCTTGAGAGGTGTTTGTTCTCTCTTCTGCAAGGCCCAGGAGAAGAATTACAAACACAGTCTCTTTTTAGTTTAATTCTACAAAAAGGGTGAAATGTCACTGTCATATTTTCTGGAAAAATCCCTTCACCAGGATTTCTTCTCCTTGGAAGCTGAGAAGCCTCAGAGAAAATGGAAAACAATATTATCTCATTTGCTTCTCCTGTGTTTTGCTTCTTTGGAATGTGGTTGGAGATTGTTTATCCAACATGTGAATTGTTTTGACTTAATGACCAATCACGGTCAGGCTGTGTTGGA
>NW_005054559.1:79627-80846 GCF_000277835.1 Geospiza fortis | reverse complement strand
TTCCTCTCCCTGTGCACTGTGGGTGCTCTGAACCAGCCCAGATCTCTCCAGCTTTTTGAGGAGATTGTGACAAAACCGTAGAGAATGTGTCATGAGCCCCTCACCAAGCCACAGTTTGGGGGTTGTGAGAACAAAAGCAGTAAATGACACGGCCACAGGCAGGCTGAGGTTTCCTGTTGCAGCCCCACATGAAATATATAGAGGTTCTGTACCTGCCATTCTGTACCTGTCTCCTGGCTGACCACAGCTACTGCTTTGGCTCTTCAGGACAGTGGTGGGAGATGCTGCTGCTCCTTCTGCTCACAAATGCTTTTGTCCTTCTGCCCTGGGCTGGGGCTGGTGAGTACACAGAGATGGGCCTTAGGAACATGCAAGGGCACAGATGGACTCTGAGCAGTCAATCTCAGGCAAGGCTCCTGCCTCACCTTCTCTCCTGTCTCTACTCTCCTACTTTCCTCTCTCCTCTCATCTCCCAGCTCAGCCTGTGCCTGAAGCCAGTGAGGCATTAGAGGCACTAGAGCTGTGCCCTTGATGGCATTTGAGTCATCCAAAGCCAGGGGTGGTCAGACCCCAGACAGTGCTGCTTGTCTTTCTCTCCATTGTGCCCCAGCAATGCTTTGGACAGCCCCAGGAAGGAGAGTTGTTGGGATCACTGGCACCTGGCATTAGAGGATGAGCCTTTCCTTTCATGCAGCCCCAAACTTGACAGGAAACAGCAGCATATTAACATTTATATTAACATTTATATTTAACATTCATATTAACTTTTCCCATCTCTCTTCCAGGAAGGATCATTGGTGGGTCGGAAGCTGATGCCCACTCCAGACCCTACATGGCTTTTTTAGAAATTAAAAATGGGAGAAACACTAGTGCGTGTGGAGGGTTTCTGATTCGCCCAGATGCAGTGCTCTCAGCAGCTCACTGTGTGGATAAAAAAGGGTAAGACTCCATTGTTCTTGCACAGGTGATTTTTTCCAGTCTCACACAGTCCCAGGGGGCCTCAGCCCTGCTCTGGGCTGAAACAGTACCCTGTGTCTCTTCAGGCAGAGCAGGGATCTCTGGAGCTGAGCTCTCCTCTGTGAGTGCAGGAATTGTCTGCCTGATTGGGGCTGAGTGTCCTTGGGGACAGGAATGCTCACAGGGGTCTCCAGGGTCATGGTTCCTCCCATGGCTTAGAGCTGCTGCTGGAGAAGGGCTCCAGTGTCTCCCCTGCCCTGCT
>NW_005054559.1:65620-78643 GCF_000277835.1 Geospiza fortis | reverse complement strand
GGTCAATGTTCTTCCTTTGAGTTTTTGACTCTCAGAGAGCCTCCAGGCCTGAACTGTTTCACGGGTGGGCTTAGAGGAGTAGTGAGGCAGCTACAAACACTGAGAGCTGGGTCTGGAGGGAGGGAGGTGCTTGGAAGAGGAGGTTCTTCACCTGGAGGGAGGGAAGAGGAAACTTGCTGCTTAAGGCAGGGAGAGCTGAGCTGTGGCATGTCTGACCCCTCTCACTCCTTTCATGGCACAGGGTGATTCTGGTGGCCCATTAGTCTGCAATAAGAAGGCTCATGGCATTGTTTCCGGTGGATATGAAAACCCCTTCTTTCCTAAGGCATTCGCCAGGATCTCGCACTTTGAGCCCTGGATCCGTAAGCAGCTGAAGAGGTTTTCACTCCAAGATATTCCTGGCTATCCATCCTCTGAATAAAATGCTCATTGCCCCTTCTCCACAATGCATCAAACACCTGTTGGTGCTCAGAAGCTCCCAGGGGCAGCTGAAGTGGAGTCAGAGAAGCCCCTGTGGTGCCGGCACGGGCTCTGGCACTAAGGAGAGTCTCCGTTGCAAACTACAAATGCAGCTCCCAAGTACACCCAGCTTCCCATTGCTCCCTTCCTCCCACTGCTGCTTCAGCTCTGCGTCTGGCCATCAATAAAAGCATGTTCAAAGTCACTTGTGTCTGCAGCCTTTTTGGGAGCTGGATTCAAACCCTGAGTGTGAGAATGAGGAGATGACACTCTGGGAGAACCTGGGCATAGGTGGGACATACAGGACAGGTCTCAGTGCCCAAATGCTCCCCTTGTCTCCATCAGCCCCTTGCAGTCCAGCCAGCAGGCACAGCCTGTATAGAACATTTATCCAGCCTTTCAGAAACAGAGGCATCTCCACATGCAAGGGGAGATCAGTTGGGTTTTTAGCACCAACCTGAAACCCTCTTAGATGCTTAGACAGACCGAAGACCAGCCAGCCTGTTTACACCCTGTCTCCCCTTCAATCTCCTTGAACCCCAGATGAAGCATTTTCTTTACACCTGTAAAATGCCTGTGGGTAGAATTGGAAATTTTCTCTCACTGGATCAGCTCATCAGACCTGACTTGGCCAGGAGGTGCCCTTGTGGTGATGGGATAGAAAATGTCAAATATGGCTGAGGCCAAAGCTGCATTGCAGAGACAAGCCTGGTCACTTGTGTGAGGAACAGTTGCATTATTGCCCCCGAACAAAGAATAATTAGCATTGACTCCATGATTGCAGAAGGCTGATTAATCACTTTATTGTTACTACATTATACTATA
This sequence comes from Geospiza fortis, assembly GCF_000277835.1. Lineage (NCBI taxonomy): Eukaryota > Metazoa > Chordata > Aves > Passeriformes > Thraupidae > Geospiza > Geospiza fortis. The sequence goes on along the minus strand of NW_005054559.1, from coordinate 77,359 downwards.
CAATACTTATAAGAAGAAACTCATTGCCTTTGCCCGACATTTATGACACACATGTGGATCCAACTGCTCAGTCAATCTAAACAACCATCACTAGTGGCCAATTAAGAAACCACCTTTTGGTAAACAATCTCCATAACATATTCCACATGTGCACAACAACAGGAGTAGCAAGTGAAGATAAGAACTTTTTCTCATTTTCCCTGAGTTCTCCCACAGCCCCTCACAGTCTCCCAGGAAAATCCTGGGAGAGAGCCGTGTCTGCCCAGAGGACAGGTGATTATCACATTGCATTTCTTTTAAGCATTTTTTCCTGATAATTTATCTAAGAAGGCACAGAATGTACCCCCAGCAAGTTTGCTGCTGATGGAGAGCTGGAGGGAGTGAGTGATATACCAGAAGGCAGTTCTGTCATTCAGTGGGACCTTGACAGGATGGGCAAAGAGAAACCTAAAGAGGTTCAACAAGGACAAGTGTAGGGTCCTGCACTGGGGGAGGAATAACCCCAAGTACCAGGCTGGGGGCTGACCTACCAGAGAGCAGCTCTGCAGAGGAGGACCTGGGGGTTTTGGTGGGTGAGTTGCCCATGAGCTGGCAGTGTGCCCTTGGCACCAGGAGGGCCAAAAGCATCATGAGATGCATCAGGAAGAGTGTGGCCAGAGGGTCCAGGAGGGGATCGTGCCCCTCTGCTCGGCTCTGGTGAGGCACACTTGGGGTGCTGTGTTCAGCACCACCAGCTTCATTGACTGGCTTAACCCTGGCCTGAGGTGGGTCCATAGTCACACCCTCTGGAACTGTGTCTGGTGTCAGAGCAGTGTGAAGGCAGCCCTTGGTCTGTTCTCATGGTGGTCACTGTGCTGAACACCACATCCCTGCTCACCACCACATCCCTGCTCACCACCAGTTCCCTTTCCTGCTCTGGTGGTATCACCCCAACTTTGTGCTGCAACCACTGTAGCCCTCCCCACCCTGAAGACACTGTCTGCAAAACACTGGTCATGCACAGGAAACCTTGCATGCAGATGGTCACCAGAGCATGAACTGGAGCTGTTTTCTACTGTGCTGCACACTGACACTGCCCTAGAGTCACACAAAATGATTGAGGTGGGAAGGAACCTTCATTTGTTGTCTGGTCCAATGCCCCTGCTCAAGCATGGCCACCTAAAGCACCAATTGCTCAGGACCAGTTCCAGGTGTTTTTGGAACATCTCCAAGCATGGAGACACCACAACCTCTCTGGCCAAGCTGTACCTGTGCTTGGTCACCCTCACAGATAAATGTGTTTGCTGATGCTCAGGCAGAGCCTCTCTGTTTCAGTTTGTGCCCATTGCCTCTTGTCCTGTCACTGCCCACCACTCTGAAATGAACCTGTATTTCTCCTACTTCTATCCTAGCTTCAGAGATTTATATCCATGAATAATGTCCCACCACAACCTGCCCTTTCCAGGGTAAAACCTCAGCTGTACCAGGCATTCCCTGTAGGAGAGATGTTCCAGTCCCTCCATCATCTCCAGGCCACTTTGTTGAACTCTTCCCAGCACATCTGTCTCTTTTACTGGGAGCTCAGAACCCCCAGTACTCCAGGTGCCATCTCATTAGTACTGAGTAGAAGGGAAGCATCACCTCCCTCAAGCTATTGGAAATAGCATCCCAGAATAATTTCAGTAGTAAGGGATCATCCAATTCATCCCCTATGCAATGAGCAGGGACATTTTCTGCTACACCAAGTTACTCAGAGCCCCATCCAACCTGACCCTGAATGTTTCCAGGGATGGGGCATCTAAAGGTCTCTGGGCAGCCCATTTAATTGTTTTGACACCCTCATCATCAAAAATTTCTTTCTTATATCTAATGTAATAATTAAGATGCTAATCATCTTCTTTATATATATTCTAATAACTAAGTGGTTTATCTATTTTCTTTTAATTTAAAAGAATAATTTTATTTTATTAGCCTTGCAGTGTTGCAGCAGGCCCCAGTACAGACACAACTCATCTTGATCACCAGGTAGATATTCAGTTCTTCCTAATTAATTGTTTAAATATTTCTCATTCTAATTGTGCTTGAAAATTTCTATCACCTGTCCATCTCCCCACTGAGCCAGTTCTTTTCAGGGTTCATGTCCTGGGAAAACTGGAGCGCAGAGGGATCAGAGTAAAATACATGACATTATTTGTTAATTAAGATTTTTTTCTTTCGTTCATTAAAAAAGGCCTTGAAAGCCTTTTGCAATGGTGATGAATATTGCTTCTGTCTCTGTGTATAATTAGTACAGCAGGTAAAGGTGGTGCTAATTAGGGCAGAGAAAGGCTTTACAAACAAAGCTTTTGGCACTTCAGTGGGTTGCAGTAACAGGAGAAGAGGCTGGAATAAGAATTGTCTTATTGCCAGCACATGAATCAAACTTTGACTCAGGTCTCTCCCTGCTTGGTCCCAAAGATACTTTCCTCTCTCTGCCTGATTCCCACCAGGGTATAAACAGGACTAATTCCCTATTAAAATGTTTCCATTTCCATTCTGCCTGTCACACGTAATTAGAACAAAAGACAAACAGAAATTAAGCTGTAGGTATTCACTGAAACACCGCTGGGAGCTCCCTAATTAACCACACAATGCTTCCAGCACAGGAACAACCACAGAGCTCATTATGGCTGTCAGCTTTTTAATGAGCCCCTGCAGGACTGTGGTGCCACCTCCCAGTTCCTCGTGGCTGTGGCACAATCTGGCAAGGTGCCTTGAGGAAATAACAAGGCAGGAGCAGGAACAAACTTACTGGGAGCTTTAATAGAGCCCCGTGCGAGGTGAGAGAGTTGGACAAAGTGTTCCCAGCAGGGCTCATTAGAGCACAGACTCACAGACTTTGATTACAGACATCTCAGCAAGCCTCAAACGTCCCCTGCACCAACCTTCCCTCTCAGAAGTCAAAGAGCAGGGCCCAGGCAGTGCCAAGGTGGTGCTTTCTGTCAGCATCACCCCCAGGCAGGGCAAAGGAAATGCCACGGACACAAAGCTGCTCTGCCAAACCACGGGCAGAGGCAGAGCCTGCTCTGCAGGTGTCAGCTGCAGGGGTGAGCTCAGACACTGTCACTGCAACAGTGTGGCTGCAAGAGTGACTGCGACAGACTGACTGCAACAGTGTGATTGCGACAGAGTGGCTGCAACAGTGTGGCTGCAACAGTGTGGCTGCAACACTGTGATTCCAACAAAGTGAATGCAACAGTGTCACTGCAACAGTGTGACTGCAACACTGTAACTGCAACATTGTCACTGCAATGCAGTCACTGCAACAGTGTGACTGCACCACTGAGACTGCAACACACACAGTCACTGCAACACTGTGATTGCAATGCACAGTGACTGCAACAGAGTGACTGCATAACTGTCACTGCATCACTCACTGCAACACTGACTGTATCACACACTGCCGACCCCTTTGGACCCAGCAGCCCCCCCAGCTGCCAGCTCCCTCCCTGCACCCCGCTCTGGGTGAGCCCTGCATTCAAACATGCAGGTTTAAATGCAGCACCCCAGGCCCTGTCCTCTGTCCCATCAGAGCTTCAGCACATCCCTCTCTGTTCTGTGAGATAAACCTTAAGGAGGATGCTGGTAAGTTCTACATGTCTGTAGAACTCGTGTTAACTTTGGCCTAGAAAAGAAAAATTTTGAAGTTCACATTAATGGCTGAAAACAGCTGAGATGTCAATTACAAACTAATATGAATATGAAATGTCTAAAAGTGTGGAACCAGTTAAGAGTTACCACATGTAATTTAATTTTTGAAAAAATACGCCCACTTGCAGCTGTGTAGCATTCATATCCACTGAGACAATCCTAGTCACGTTGATATAGTTACTTTAAACAAGAGATTGGCTTGTTCCCTCTGAATTTGATTCATTCATCTTTAGACCTCTCTTTAGCTGTCTAAAAAAAATATTCCTTAAATCTAAAAATTCAGCTGTCCTTAACAACTCTGACAGAGTGAAATGGGACACTGCGTAGGAGTGGGATTGCAATCAGCTGATTTGGGGAATCACTGCTGAGATGAAATCTGAACTGGACACCCAGGCAACTGGTGCAATTCATAAAGAGAGAATCCTTTCCCACGGATCATCCTCACTTTGTGCAGTTAAAGTTGCTCAGATTAGCCAATTTGATAGTAAAAAGTCAAGGGTAAGTGTCACAGGCTCTGAGGGCTAAAAATTTAATGAGAAGTTTTCCTCAAGTACATTATTTTCTTTCATTGTCTTCTAGGGGAAAAAATGCTTACAGTTCCCTAAGCTTTAGGAATTATTCACATTTCTTGACTACTTTGCTCAGAATATCCTTCACTTCTCTCTTTGTTAGCCTGTAGATGAGCAGTGGAGCCACAATAGTGTAAAAAACTGAGATTATTCAGTACTGTGAGAGTCCTAGTTGTTGTCAGGCTGTAATTATACCCATGGGAAAACACACAGTAAGGAATCACCATTTGAGGGGGTTTGGGAAACTTTGGGAAAGAACACTCTCATCCTTGCATAGGTTTATTGTTTTGCCATCATTAGAGACCTTGGATGTTCAACCACAATCTCACTGCCCAGGAGACTGGGGATATGTCCAGACTTGGAGTGAAGAACCACTCAAGGAAAAGTGGAAAGGACCATTCCAAGTTCCTCTGACTATCCACACAGCTGCAAAAATTACTGGTGGAGATTCCTGGATTCACAATACACAGCCAAAGCCAGCCCCAAACCTGGAAATGCCTTCACAGCTAAGACTGAAACAAAATGTTCCATGAACTGTGCTTGGGATCAAGGATTATTGTACTTGAGATCAAGGATTATCTCTACTGAATTAGAGGAATTCTGTTGATGGGTTCAGTGTGTATGGTAGTGATTGTAAACACAGCTTTGTGGAAGCTGAAGTTCTGAAACTGAAAATATTAATAAGAATGGTATTTCTTTGACAATATTAATAAGAATGGTAGTTGCTTTGTGGCTTGGTAGCTCAATGTGATCTCTGTAGCCAGTGAAGAACCCACATGCATGGACCATAACCCTCCCCACCCACCCTGTGCGCTGGGGACAGTGCTGGAGTACTCTGGAATGAATGAATACACTTGTTTATTCAGGTGTTTAGTATTTAACTTTGTTTCTCACAATCTAAACTATCTTAGTTGGCAATAAATTACATTGGTTATCCCCAAAACCAGTGTGTTTCACTCCTGGTAGAAACTGGCAAACCATCTCTCTGTATTTATCTCAATCTATGAGAGTTTTTGTTTCTGTTTTTCCTCTTTTCCCACTGTGGGGTGGAAGGTCTGAGTGGGAATTTGGTTACTCACTAAGGCTAACCCATCCCAGCAAGGGGGGAGATGCTGAGGCAAAGCTGACACCAGGTAACAGGAGATTAGAAAATCCTTTCTGTGCTCGCATATTTTCATTGCCAACAGGAGGAGTTACATAACATCTACAAAGCACAAACCATTTGAAATCAGCATGTCTAATTCACAACACAGAGGTTGCACCTGGGAAACAATTCAGATACTTGGATGGGCTATTCCACTGTCACCATCATATTTTCTGGAAAAATCCCTTCACCAGGATTTCTCTCCTGGGAAGCTGAGAAGCCTCAGAGAACAAGGAAAAATAAAAACCAATATTATCTCATTTGCTTCTCCTGTGTTTTGCTGCTTTGGAATGTGGCAGGTGATTGTTTCATTGGTTTCATGTGAATTGTTTTTACTTAATGACCAATCATGGTCAAACTGTGTTGGGGCTCTGGAGAGAGTAATGAGTTTTTCATTAATATCTTTCAGCCTTCTGTCTGTATCTTTTCTGTATTCTTTAGTATATATAATATAATATAATATAATATAATATAATATAATATAATATAATATAATATAATATAATATAACATAACATAACATAACATAATAGCCTTCTAAGAACATGGAGCCAGATTCCTTCATTTCCTTCCAACTGACTTCATAATTTCTCTAACAGTCCTCTCAAACTTTTCAATAGATGATCCCAGTTCTCTTACCATTAACAATGTCTATGAAGATCTTGTACACCAGACTTACTACTGCTGCTCTCTGTAGTTTTATTGCTTCTCAGCTTCTCCCTTGAATATCTTTCCTGCAGACATACTGGAGGACAGCCAGACTGCTGGTTGGAAAGATCTATGTTATAGGAATTGATTTTGGCAGTCAAAAACTGCATATATTACAGTGAATTTTGTATTAGAGCACATCTAGTAGAAAAGGAAAGTACCCACTCTGGACAAAGGTGGGATCATATGAAGCAACCATTAGTAAGAGAGGGATAAGCAAATCTTGGCTTATATTTATGATTTTATTATCAGAAATTATTATTATCAGTGTAATTATTATTTTATTTTCAGAAAATTCAAGACTCCACTGTTCACATCTGCCTCAGGGAGCCAGAAAACTTCAGAATTTTCTCCTTTAAAGCTTGCTTGACTTGCCTGTTCCTGAGTGAGTAGATGTAAGGGTTGACTGTCTGAGTCAGCACGGAGAAGAACAAAGACAGAACTTTGTCAGAGTCCTGCCCACCTCGCTGGGCTGGGCGGATGTACCTGTAAATACAGGTGCTGTAAAACACCATCACCACCATGAGGTGAGCTGAGCACGTGGAAAATGCCTTCCTCCTGCCTGCAGATGATGGAATAAGCAAGATGGTGACAATAATGGAGCCATAAGAAACAGCAGTTACTATCAGGGTACCGGGGAGGATGATGATGAGTATGATGAACATCAGCTCTTCGATGAAGCCTGTGTCTGTGCAGGACAGCTGTAACATCAGGGAAGCATCACAGTAAAAGTGGTTCATGACATTGGGACCACAGAATGGCAACTGTACCGTCATGATGGTGGGGGGAAACATCAGGAGAAAAGTCAGTGCCCAGCAGCCCAGGATCAGCTGCAGGCAGAACCTGCTGGTCATGATGGCTGGGTAGTGCAAGGGGTGGCAGATGGCAACGTAGCGGTCCAGGGACATCACTGCCATGTAGAAAAGGGTGCAGGTACCCAGGCAGTAGAAAAGCAGCATCTGGAGGAAGCAGCCAGGCAGGGAAATTGTCTTCCTCTCTGTCAGGAGGCTGTACAGGGTGCTGGGAAGGAAGGTGGAGGTGAAAGTGATTTCCAAAAGGGCAAAATTCCTGAGGAAGTAGTACATGGGGGTCTGGAGGAAGTTATTGGTAAGAGTGATGCTGATGACAGAAATGTTTCCAAGCAGGATCAAGAGGTAGGCAATGCCAAGGAACACAAAGAGGATGATCTCCCACTGGCGGCTGTTAGCCAGTCCCAGGAGGACAAACTCCCCTACAATTGTGTGGTTCATTGAGATATCATTGAACAAGCTGGCAAGAAAAAGAAAAAACCTATTTTGGGAACTGTTGGAAAACAGCTGAACATGTGTCAGTTTGGCTTTGCTAACATTACAGGGCAATACCAGCAACAAACCTCTGGTAAAAGACTGCAGCAGCCACAGGAACCACATATTAGAAATCCTGGTCATGAAAATGGAGCCCCAAGCTCTATTTGTAAGATTTAGTCCTCACTCCAGTCAAAACAATTCCTGAGAGATGCAGAATCTGTTATTGGGTCTCTCTGAATGATCTGACAACATCCACCCTCCAACAAACCAAAAAAAAGCCAAATGCCCAGAATGGGAACTTTGCTGTGTCCAGAGATTTACCACAGAGGAATGCAATCATTCACAGACTGACTCTGAAGCAGGTTAGATTGGTGCAAGGAAACATTAATATTGTAAAAGAGAAAGTTACTGCAGTTTAGATTCATTTCAGATTAATTGCAAATATTTCTGAACGACTGACGTAAACAACAAGACAATGAATTTCCAGGAAAAGCAAGCCCGTCTTATTTAGCTGATAACTCATATCAAACAAGACACTCAAATTTCCCTCTTGAAATGCTTAACAAAAGGATAGCTATAAACTGGAATGGTACAACCTTTCTTAATACACTATTCCCATCAAATCTTTCCCCTTAGAGCCCTTTCCCAAGCAAAACACAGAAGTTTATTGGCATCATCTTATGGCTGTTTCTCAAAAAACACCAATACAAAACTTCTCTCTCAAAAACCATACTAAATATAGGACATATTTTCAATACCACAGATGGACTGATATTATCTGGAAGTGAGAGAGGTCCCCTAAGCCAAGAAACTCCCTCAGTAACAGCTAAAGGCTTTTACTTTAGTTTGAAGAATAAAAGTTCAGTTTCCCAAGTCAATGTTCCTTTAAACTTTCCCTGTTCTTCTGAAAACTACACCCAAACTCTAAGAAATGCTCCAGGTAGTTACCAGTATATCCACAACAATCCAGGATGCTACAAAGAATATTCTGAGTCTGAATCTGTTCCTCCTTAACTCAGTTTGACAATTGATTTCTGGCAAAAAAAAAAAAAAAAATCCCTCTCTCTTCAGCTCCTTTATATAATAGTGGCAGGGTATTACAGTCCTGTGTTTCCTCACTGTGTCAACCTCAGGGACCAATTAGGTATCAAAAGCTGAAAAAACACCTTGTGGGAAAACACTTGTGAAAGAACAGCAAGAGTATAATCAAACCACAGAGAAAATGAGATTGGGAAGGACCTCTGGAGGTCCAGTCCTTGCTAAAAGCAAAGCAGGACAAGGTTGCTCATAGCCTTCTCTCAGTAAGTGTGGATATTCTCCAAACAGGGGATGGATAAACTTCCCTGCAGTGCCACAACTTCCCTTGTGTCACTTTGGTTTTTTAAGATTTTCTAGGCTTTCTGATATTGACATTCTTGTAGAGAACTTTCTCAGACACTTTCTGTAAATAACTGATTGTTTTGTCTTCTCTTATGGAAGAAGAGAAAGTTGATAGACTGTTGGTTTGACCAGCGTCATTGGAGAGGTGTCACTATCACCCTCCAATCCGCTGTCACTTTTGGAAAACTATAAATGTTGGAGTCAGGAAAATAAACCTTCTCTTTCTTCCTTCACCTTGAGAAGGTAATGTGCTTGTGTTCTTTCGTGTCGTATAGTGACACCCTTGTGTTTTCATTGTGAATATTTATTTCCTTTTGTGCAGAAAAGATTTCCTTTAAGCCATGAGCTACCCCTTTGTGAGAGGTCTGGTTCTAACCTGTCTCTGAGTCCCCCCCAGTGGACTCCTCTTGACTTTGTCTTCTCTCTTCTTCTCCTCAGGTGAGATGTGCCCCAGTTCTCTGATAAACTTGCTTTACCTCCACTGACTCACACCATCCTAATAACATCTTTGGGGTTCTTTTGTACTGTGCACAGCTGTCCCAGTACACTCCCAAAAGTGCCAAACAACAAGAATTTAGTGCCAGATCAGCTCATGGGTGCAGCCTGGCAGAAGGGTCACCCAGTGTGCATCTGTGTGCAGACCTGGAGATAAGGAATGCTGACTTGGAAATGCCATGGAACAGGACAGACATTGCTGAGAGAGAAATGGAAATAAAAACAAGTTTCAAATGATTATTGGTTTTATAAATAAGACTAGATACTTTAGAGAAATAGAATTATGAAAGATGCATTGTAGTAGGAGCCACGAGGGGTAATTTTAGATTATTTGCTTTAAGGCATTTACAGCATGGTGTGGCAAAAGCTGATAGGCCAAGGAACACTTATAATTTATTGTAATTAAGAAATAATTGGCTGCTGATTGTGATGGTGTGAATTATAACATCTGTATTGTCTCACCCTTCACATGAGACTGAAGATGGAATAAAAGCTTTTTAAAACACCTCTCAGCTGCCCCATCTCTGGGTCAAAAAAGGGATTAATCCAACATAAACCCAGCAGGGAGTGGTGGCTGACAGAGGATTGCCTGTGGGGGTGTTCACAGGGATCCCAGGATGAGGGAAGAGATGAGAATCTTGGCTCCATGTTTCAGAAGGCTGATTTATTATTTTATGATACATATTATATTAAAAGAAAATTATATAATAAAACTATACTAAAAGAATAGAAGAAAGGATTTCATCAGAAGGCTTGAAAGGAATAGAATTGAATGATAATTAAATCTTGTGACTGACCAGAGAGTCTGAGACAGCTGGACTGTGATTGACCATTAATTAGAAACAACCACATGAGACTAATCCAAGATGCACCTGTTGCATTCCACAGCAGCAGATAATTATTGTTTACATTTCATTTCTGAGGCCTCTCAGCTTCTAAGGAGAACAAGATCCTGGCAAAGGATTTTTCATAAAATATTGTCTGTGACAATTGCCAACGCCTCAGAGCTGACACTGGCCTGGACCAGCTGCTGTACCTCACACAGCCAAAGTGATTTCCACAACCCAGCCTCAAGTCCATCAGATCCGTGTGACTATTGGTATCAAAGACATTTTTTTTATAGTTCCCTTGCAGTGTCACTGAAACAGTGAGAAAAACCCTCCAACAACATATTTAGTGTTAGAGAATGAAGGCATTACTTTATTCTGGCCAGGATGTGCAACAGAAAGAATTTCATCCACACATTGTTGGTGATGAAGAGAGACAGGAAAAACTGATTCAGTGATCAGAATCCAAATTTATTGTGGAGTCCCAATGCTTATATACTGTTTTAGGAAGACTAGCAATGTTTACTACAATGATTAGGTTAAAATCACATACACCAATTTATGCATATTACAGCTTCTCTTGCTTGCAGAGTTTAATGAAACTTTCTTTTCCAGTAAACCTCTCTGGTTGAATCTTCATTTAATCCTCAAAGTTCTGTTTGCTCTTGCCAAGGCATCTTGTAATCAAATCTCTTATGCTAATCAGGTCCAAAGTCCATCATCTGTCTTGCATCACCATATCTCAACAACACATTGCCTGAGTGTGCAGAGAAAATCCTTCCATCACATATCACTCTTTTCTAGATTTTTCAGATATTTATACTGTCAAAACCCATGGAAATTAATTCAGTGTTCATTGGTTTCAAACTATGCAGGTCTTAGCATTTAGTTTCCTATTGGTTATGGATCTGTTGGGCTTGGATGTTAACTAGGTCCTCATTCCTTGGTTCTCTCATATTTTCTCAGACCATGTTTGAGTTGATATTCATTAATGGTCATGATCTTTTGTGTCTTTTCTGTGCTGCTCCCCGCCTGCTGAGATATGAAGCTCATCACACCTTGAGTGACGATCCTTTGGAAAGAAACTTCAACTCCTTTCACCCCAGGCAAAGGCGAGCAAAACTGACTAAAGTTCCAAAAAAATTTAAATTTTGTATCATTTTCCAACAGCAGGAGGCAGACTGGGATCGTTTTGCTTTTACCCGGGAGGGGAACCAGCGTCCCCTGGACATTCCTTCAGCCAGGAATCCCCTGGACACTCCTTCGGCCACAAACACCAGGACATTCCTTCAGCCAGGAATCCCCCCTGGACACTCCTTCAGCCAGGAATCCCCTGGACACTCCTTCGGCCACAACCCCCCGGACATTCCTTCAGCCAGGAATCCCTCTGGACATTCCTTCGGCCAGGAGCACCTGACACCCCCTCAGCCGAGCCGCCTCAGGCAAAGCGCCGGGCTCTGATTGGCTTTTGGAATGAACAACTCTCTAATCTACCCAGCAACAGCCAGCTCTGCGCTCTTATTGGCTCTTTGCAAGCACAGGGGTGCGGACTCCGCTTGTCCCTCAGCGCATGCGCAATTTCCCCTATCGCTTGCCGCCACGTCAGTGCGCGCCCGCGCGGTGCGGGCGGGCGGGGCGGCGCATGCGCAGTGCAGCGGCCG
>NW_005054559.1:57052-65440 GCF_000277835.1 Geospiza fortis | reverse complement strand
TGGCGGGGAGCCTCAGGAATCAGCAGCGCTCAGAGCTGTCCCTGTAGCCGGGGAGCCCCGGGGCCCTCAGCACCCCCGGGGCCCTCAGCACCTCCGGCCTTTCCCGAGCTCCCCGTTCCGCTCCCCTGCTTTGCAGCTGCGGGCTCGGCCCGGAGCCTTGTCCCCCCGGCTGTCCTTGCAGCTCGGTGGGACTGAGAGTCCCGCTGGGGCACCTGCACGGTGCTGCTGGCCAGAATACCCCAAAGCTGCCCCTGTTTTTGTGCAGGACTGGAAGAGCTGGGGTGTTCAGGACAGGAGAAGGTTGCAATAAGAGCTGAGAGCCCCTTCCAGGGCCTAAAGAAGCTCCAAGACAGCTGCAGAGGGATTTTGGACAAGGCCTGGAGTGATGGGACAAGGGAGAATGGTTTCCCACTGCCAGAGGGCAGGGATGGATAGGGTAGTGGGAAGGAATTGTTCCCTGTGAGGATGGGGAAGCCCTGGCACAGAGTGCCCAGACTGCCCGAGTTCCTGGAGATGTCCAAGGCGAGTTTAGATGGGGTTTGGAGCGCTCTGGGATAATGGAAGGTGTCTCTGGAATTGGAATGAAAAGATCTCTGAGGTCCCTTCCAGCCCAGATCATTCTGTGTTTCTAACACACTGAACAGAGCACAGAGGAATATCCACACTTCTGTGTGAGTCCAGGCCTCCTCTGAGCCTGTTCCCCTCAGGACTGGGCACCCTGGGGTGTGTGTGGTGCTGTGGGAGCACTGACTCCATGAGAGCCCCATCCAAATTCCCTGCCAGTGTCCTGCTCCTCTCTAGGAACAATGGAGTAACTTCTGCCTGGGGGGACAGTGACCCATCCTGGGCTGGGCTGGAAGCCCAAGAAGGCTTTGTTTTCCTCCATGGTTTCCTCCTGTGCTCACTGCTGGCTCCTTCTTGCTCTGCTGTGCAGTTTGCCTCCGGATCCAGATCAACCCCCAGAACAAGGGCGAGTTCCAGGGCATCTCCCCCGAGCGGGCCTTTGCTGATTTCCTCTTTGCCAACACCATTCTCCATCTCGTCGTCATCAATTTCGTTGGCTGAGCTCTGGGAGAGCCTGACAGGTACTGAGGGGGTCACAAAAGGGGCAAACACAGCACTGCAGTCCTTTTTGGGAGAACTAGAATGAGAATAAATCCAGGAGTCCCCTGAGCTCTCTGGCCAAGCACAGCTGAGCTGTTGGCCTCTGGGTTGGCACAGAGTGAGGATTCCTGATTTTAACCCTTTTTTGGCTTTTATAATTAAAGAGTTAACTAGGGCAGTTACAGAAACCTACCCACATTCCTGTCTTATGAGAGAGATTCCCCATTCTTCCTTGCAGGAGAAGGCACTGTGAGGCTGAGGCATGGCTGGGGTTCAGGTTTGGAGTTGTTTGCAGCTGGGGACAGGGACAGCTGGGTGTTGGGAGTGGGGACATTCCCCGTTGTTGCTCTTGCAAGGTGCCACAGGATCACTGGGGCTTGGGGGGAGTTTCATCCCCTCTACTCTGCAGTGACATTGCTGATGTTGCCTCCTCTCTTTCCAGGTCTTGAAGTGCTCCTGATGGCAAAGCCTGGCATGGGGAGGTGCCCAGCACACTCTCACCTTCTTCCTTGGTGGAGGAAGGGATGCAGGGCTCAAGATTTCCCCCCCCCAGAGTGTCCTGTGGAGGGGTCTGCAGCCTCATTGTGTAACTGTGATCCTTTCCATCAATAAAACCCTTTATCACACTGCAGCCTTTTCCATACTGGGGACAAATAGAGAGCTTCTCCTGCATCCAGCTTCCCTCTCAGGCATGACTCTCTGGTTTTACCTCTTTCCTTGGTTTTACCTCTCTCCCTTCCTTTCTACCCAACAGGGTTTTTTCCTGTGCCCCAGTTTTGCAGGGAAGCAGGAAACAAGTGATCATGGAAACTCTGTTGTCATCCACCCTTTTCACCTCCCTCTTTCCTGCCTTTTGATCTCCCAGAGTCTGTTGCCAGCTTGCCCCTGGGCTTCAAAGCTGTGGAAAATTCAGATGAGCCTGTGGTAGTGGTCATACAGGGAGGGAAGTGTCCTCCAGCACATCCCCAGTGCCTGCAGAGCCTCCCACATCCCTCAGAGCCATGGGGGTCACACCAGGAGAAATAGGGGTCTTCTTGAGCCAGATCTCATAAGCTCTTGGAGGTCTATTTCACACGCAAGATAGCTCAGCTGCCTTAGAAGGCATAAAATCAGCAGGATGGCTTCTGTGGTAGTGTTAGAAATAAAAAGATTTTAATAAAAGGCAAAATAACAAAACTCTACAAAGAAAAACTGAGCCAAGTGCAAGAGGTTCTTGCTGCTGGTAAAACACCTCACAAAAGTGATTTTTTTCTTTGTTCTCTTATTTTTCTAGTAAATTGCTCAGGTGAAACATTTTGGCTCCTGTCCAATTAGCTATCCTTAAGTTTGAGGTGAAGTCCTCTAAGTCCTATGAAATGTCTTTTCACCTCATTGAAGAGAAAAACTTCTAAGCTTATTTCCTTTTTAAGGGGACAAAAGGTAGTTTTGTCACTCCATCAATAAAAAGCCCATTTCTATAACCTGGGTGTCCCAGGACTTGGAGGCTCACTGAGGGTGATCTGTGGTATCAGTGTGCCTGCACTCTGACAAACTCAGGGATGTTGGGATGGATTGCCCAGCTGGCAGGGCCTTGGGGTGCCACTGGAGCTGCTCTGGGGCCAGGGAGGAGCTGCTCCCTCAGAATCACAGAATCAGAGCTGGAGGATTGTCCAGTCCAGCCCTGCACCCAGCTGTGACCATGTTCACAGGGGTCCCAGGATGAGGGAAGAGCCGAGGATCTGACTCCATGTTTCACAAGGCTTGATGTATTATTTTATGATATATATTACATTAAAACTATACTAAAAGAATAGAAGAAAGGATTTCATCAGAAGGCTAGCTAAGAATAGAATAGGAAGGAGTGGTAACAAAGGTTTGTGGCTTGGCTCTCTGTCTGAGCCAGCTGACTGTGATTGGCCATTAATTAGAAACAACCAACATGGGCCAATCACAGATGCACCTGTTGCATTCCACAGCAGCAGATAACCATTGTTTGCATTTTGTTCCTGAGGCCTCTCAGCTTCTCACGAGGAAAAATCCTAAGGAAAGGATTTTTCATAAAAGATGTCTGTGACACCCAGCAGCACCACTGTAATCAAACCTCATCACCCAGCAGCAGATCCTGGCACCTCCTGAACAGCCCAGTGTGGTAAAATCAGGCAGCCCCATGCTCTGGGAATGATTGGCATCGGACTCCAAGGCTTTAGAATGCTGGACACTCACTTTATTAAAACTATATTGTATTACATTATACTATAACTATGCTACATCATACTTATTTCTGACTAACTGCTCAAAACCCTGTCGGCTGGCAGTCCTGACACCCACACATGGATCCAACTGGCAATGAATCAAAACACCATCACCAGAATCCAATCAAGTGATCACCTTGGGTTAACAATCTCCAGAACATGTTCCACAGGAGCAGCAAATGAGATAAGAATTGTTTTTTCTTTCTCTGAGGTTCCTTGTTGTGATTCCCAGGAAATATCCTTGGGATGTTGTGTTACGGACATATTTTATTACAAATCCTTTTGCTAGTATTTTTCTCCTGAGAAGCTGAGAGGCCTTAGAAACAAAGTGTAGACAATCATTATCTGCTGCTGTGGAATGCAACAGGTGAATCTTTGATTGGTCTCGTGGTTGTTTCTAATTACTGGCCAATCACAGTCCAGCTGTCTCGGACTCTCTGGTCAGTCACAAGATTTTATTATCATTCCATTCCTTTTCCTTTCAAACCTTCCGATGAAATCCTTTCTTCTATTCTTTTAGTATAGTTTTAATATATCATTTTCTTTTAATATAATATATATCATAAAATAATAAATTAGCCTGCTGAAACATGGAGTCAAGATTCTCATCTCTTCCCTCGTCCTGGAGCCCCTGTGAACACCTCTACAAAGTGGTCTCTTGCTTTTCTCTGGGAAGGGAAATGTGGCCACACTCCAGGGGTGGTGACTCCACCACCTCCCTGGGCAGCCGTCCCAAGGCCTGAGTGCCCTGATTTGATCTGAATCTCTCCTGGATCAGCTCAAAGCCATTCCCAGGTCCTGTCACTGCAGGCAGAGCACAAGAGACCAACCCCACCTCACTACAGGTGTGGTGTGACCCGCTCTGAGCCACCTCTTCACACTGAACAACCCAAGCTCCCCCTGCCATCCCCCAGAAGAGAAATACTTTCTAGTCCATTTGTGAGCCTTGTTGCTCTTTGTGGAAACCCAGGGCACAGGGAATATTTCTGTGTCTGCTCTGGGGTGCCCTGACCCCCAGGGGAGCACTGACTTTGATCCTCATTCATGGAGAAAGTTTCCCAGACTTCAAGATAGACTGGAATCCCAAAAATGTGAAATGGATTATAGACAGCAGTGTAGGTGTATCACTGGGTGAGAAATTGAGGTTTTGGGATTTTTCGTGTGTTGTGGATGGAAGCAAGATGGAGGGCACAGGGGGTTGTCCTGGGTTTCTTCTTCATGCTTCTTCTTCCTTCTTCTCCATGGATTTGGGTGGCATTTTGTAATTGGGCAGAAAAGTCCACACTGGGATCAGTTATTGGGTTAAAAGGGAAAATAATCTAGGTGTCAGTTCTTAATTGGACAGTTTAGTCTTAAAAGACCTTGTAACCAGACATTGTTGGCCATTTTGTGCCTTCTAATGAAAAGCTGCTGAACTTACAGTAGTGAGACTGTTTTACTGATGAGAAATAATGAACGCCTGAGTCTGAACATGAGCTACTGTCTCAAGTGCCTTCAAACCCAAAGAACCAAAAAAACCAACAACTGGTACCACCACAGCTCTTCACTGGACAACTCCAGTCCCTCAAAGTCCTTTTTAAAGTGAGAGGTCCAGAACTGAGAGCAGCACTGGAGCTGCAGCCTCACCAGCACAGTTCAGGGGTGATCACTGCGCTGCTCTTGGTACAAGCCAGGCTGCCGTTGTCTCTCTTGGCCGCTTGGGCTCAGTGTTGGCTCACAGCTGGAGCCAGCACTGCCAGGTCCCCTCCTGCTGAGCAGCTCCTGAGCCGCTCCTCCCCAGCCTGGAGCTGCCGGCGCTGCTGTGACCCCCGTGCAGGAGCAGCACTTGAACCTCGTGCCCTGAGCTTTGCCCCCTGATCGGGTCTGTTCAGGCCTCTCTAGAACCTTCATGAGGTTCTGTTCTCCTGCTGATGCTGCTTCGTGCTTGTCTGGTTTTCTCTGCAGCTGAAACTCTGGGGAGGTAAAACCTTGAGAGCCTTGGTACTCCATGGCATGGAAATGTTTGTGTGCTGCACTAAGATGGAACTTTGAGTCTCTGATGGCTTCAGAACCTCTCAGAATTCTATTCTTTATCACCTTTTTGACATTTCCAGCTGTGCTGCAGCCATTAAACCTGTAAAAGTCTGAAACCTGTGGCTCCCAAATCTCCTGCCTGACACAGGCTGTGAGATGTGAGGGGTTAGGGTTTTCACTGTCCTGGATGATGGAGTCTGGCTCTGTGTCAGGGACAAGGAACTCGTGCCAACACTCCTGGAGTTGTTTGCAATGGCAGCAGGGCAGTTACAGGCAAAATAAGCCCGACAAAGGACCCACGTTAACAGAGGATTAACCCTTAAATGCAATAACCTGTTGCATATTCATACACCTCATCCATGATGCATAAATTCCATTCAAACACAGGATTCTGTCTGGTCAGTGTCAGCTTCTTCCTCTGAATCCTAAGGCATCTCCAGGGCTGAGAGAGGCAGGAAGAAGTTCATTTCTTCTGCTAATGGAACAATAAATTCTCTTTCTCTGAAAGATTTTGGTGTCCTGTGGCTGCTATCTGGTGTGAGTACCTCATTCCTTTCTTAAAAAAATATCCCCCATACACAGCTTCTATTTTAATATTATGTTATAATCTAAAACTATATTTAACACACTACTTAAGACAATTCATACAACATCACTTTCTAACATAACACATACAATATTCATTTTAATATTTGTGAAAAGCCAATCACAAAATACACATTTTTCACATTTACTATTTTGCCTTTTATTAAAAATTTCTGTTTCCAACACTACCACAGAAGTACCACTGAAAAACAGAAAAGCTAAAACCAGAGGCATCACCCCCCCACACACTTTATAATGCATTTCTGCCCTCCTTTTCCTGCCCACTCTATTCATAGCTCAATCCTTCCTGCTGTGCCCAAAACAACTCCCCAAGTGCAGGCTGTGGTGAGGGGAGGACCCCTTAACCTCATTCCACTTTGGCTTGTGGTCTAACGTCTGCTGTTCTTTTCCACAGCCTCTCCCCTGCCTGCCACGTGCCGCCTCAACCCCTTGGTGCTGCACTTTCCAGAGGAAGTGGTTTTTGTGGCGGGCTGCAGGCGAGCACCAGTGGTGACCCAGATCTCGGTTGTGGCGTCATGGAACTTGTGCTGTGGCCTCTTCCTGCCCCAGCTGGGCCACCAGCCCCTTTGCACCCTGTGGAAAATGGGTATTTTGTGATTGGCTTTTTGCAAATATTCAATTTTTTTCAAATATTTTTTCAATTTTTGCAAATATTCTGTCAGAAAGTTATGCTGTATTAATTCTCTTAAGTAGTGTGTTAAATATAGTTTTAGGTTATAACATAATGTTTAAATGGAAACTATGCCATGTAAGATACTTTTTTAAAGAAAGGACTTGCAGGGAGATAGCAGCCTCAAGACACCTAAATCTTTCAGAGAAAAAGAATTTATTGCCCTCTTATCAGAAGAAACTAACTTCTTCCTGCCTCAAAGGCACTGTTAGGATTCAGAGGAAGAAGTTGATGATGACCAGACAGAATCCTGCATTTGAATAGAATTTATGCATCAATGGAATTTATGCATCATGGATGAGGTGTATGAATATGCAACAGGTTGTTGTTTTTAAGGGTTAATCCTCTGTTAACGTGGGTCCTTTTTCGGGCTTATTTTGCCCAGAAAGAGGTACCTGGACTGTCTGTAACTCTTTGTTACTATTGTCTCATATTTTCCTAAATCCAAATTGTCCAAATTTCTATTATTCTAATTATATTGCTATTTTTATAACCATTTTATTACCATTACACTTTTACAATTTCAAAAACAAGTGATTGCTGTTTTTCACACACCTCCTGTCCTGCTGGGTTATTTCCTGGCTTTACTTTGCTCTGTGGTTTTTGTAGCTCGAAATAAACAAGAAAATGCAGGGAAGGGGGGGCACGTTGTGGTGGTGGGAGATTGGCAGCCTGATATCTGAAAGTGGCTTTTGTGAAAAACACCAATCACTTGGTTTTAAAATTTTAAAAGTTTAATAGTAATAAAATAAATTATTTTTCTCTGAAAGATTTAGTTGTCCTGTGGCTGCTATCTCAGTGTGAGTCCTCTCTTTAAAAAAAATATCTTCCATAGCACAGTTTCTATTTAAAATTATGTTATGACCTAAACTCTATTTAACACACTACTTAAGAAAATTAATACAGCAAAACTTTCTAACATAACACACATAATATTCATTTTAATATTTGCCAAAAACCAATCATAAAATACACATTTTTCACAGCTTTGAAGCAGACCTTGCAAATTCAGGGTTTTGCAGGTCACATGCCAGAGTGAAGCCATTTTAGTCAAAATATTTAACTCATCTCCCACTTGGCAAATCCTGCCCCTGGGGTCAGTTTAACCTGGAAGAGGAAAGACTCAGGTGTGGAAACAGAAGCAGCACAGTCCTTAATTTTTGCCCTTTCATCTGGGAGTGAGTTTGAAGTGCAACATAAAACAATGACTATGATTGTTAATTTTAAAAAGTGATGTTAAAGGTAAATGAGTATGGCAAGTTTTCTTTCACATCCCTGAAAGTTTCTGGGATGAGGTGAATTGGTTGGAAATTGTGAAATGCAATGACTTATGACTTGTTATATAAATCAAATATGGTCTAGGCAGCTGGGCAAACACAAATCCTCCCTGTCTCTGTCCCACAGCCCTGACTGCTCTGCATGATCTGAAAGTGCAGAGGAGCAGGGATGGGGAAGAGGTTTCACAGTGACTTCTGTGAGCCAGAGAGGAGTTTGATCAGAGGATCCATGTTTACCCCTGAAAGAATTTTCTCCCAAGGTTGCTGACACAGAAACCAAGAAAGAAAGAAGGATAACTAAGAGAAACCTGAACTGCCTATTCCAATGAGCACTTTGGTAACCAATGAGTAAAGTGCAAACTTATGAATTTTGAAAGAATGTATAAAAAGCATGCAGGCTCTAATAAAAAGTTTGGAGCCTTCTGAAAATGGAGTGTGGCTTTGTGTTGTCTCCATCTCAAGTATGACACCTTAGGATTTCAGCTTT
>NW_005054559.1:52447-57013 GCF_000277835.1 Geospiza fortis | reverse complement strand
ACTTCATTACCTGAAGCTGAAATTGGAAGATTAACCCCCAATATGCAAATGGAGCAAACTTATAAAAGTGTGAAAACCTGTGACCTGTGGTCCATTTGGGGTGTAGCCCCTGGGGGGACTTTGTCTGCCCAGAATGTACCTGAAGGCCCTTCAATAAATATAACCACTTTTTATCCCCTTGATTTTGTCTGGCCTCTGTGTTTAGGGAGTCCCAAAAGGCATCAGAAGATGTTGGAGAAATTGATGTCACAAAAGGAGAAGATTTCCCCTCCAGACTTGCCAGGGACAGACAGAACCTGGAGGCAAAGGGGGCCCATTGGTGTCATCAGTGCAAAGCAGGTGCCCCCCAGGAGTGGGGGACAGCAGAGCTCAGGGTCCTGGGCACCCCACAGCAGCACCAAGCTGGGCCTGTGACCAGTGCCCTGAGTGTCACCATGATATTTTCTGAAAAATCCTTTTGCCAGGATCTTGTTCTCCTTAGAAGCTGAGAGGCCTCAGAAATGAAATGTAAACAATAATTATCTGCTGCTGTGGAATGCAACAGGTGCATCTGTGATTGGTCTCATGTGGTTGTTTTTAATTAATGGCCAATCCCAGTCCAACTGTCTCAGACTCTCTGGTCAGTCACAAGATTTTATTATCATTCCTTTCTATTCTTTTTAAGACTTCTGATGAAATCTTTTCTTCTATTCTTTTAGTGTAGTTTTAATATATAATTTTCTTTTAATATATATCATAAAATAATAAATCAGCCTTCTGAAACATGGAGTCAAGATTCTCATCTCTTCCCTCGTCCTGGGACCCCTGTGAACACCACCACACCCTGAGTGTGGCCAAGCCATGATTTTGGTGTCTGCAGCCAGCCCAGCCTGCCTTTGGGGCGAGGGGCTCTCCTTTCTCTCTCCCCACTGTCCTCCCACAGCACAGACGTCCTACAAAAGGACTTTATTCCCACCCTCCATGCTGGATCCAATCCCTTCCCTCCTGCCCCCAAAGCTCAGCTGGAAGGGTGAAGCAATGCCTCGAACAACAAATAAAAAAGACAAACAAGTTTCTCATTTTTTATAAGAATTGTTTGATAACAGCCAAAAGAAATGCCAAGACATCTGGTGGGTGCCAGGACAGTTCATGGATTAGCAGCATGCAGATGCCACAGGCAAGCACAGCTCCAAGGTGGGCACACATGGACAGGTAAATATTTCAGTACATTTTTATGCAGTTGTTACAAAAAGAACTTGGGAGATCTCAGGTTGTTAGAAGTAAACAAAAAGAACAAAAGTGTTTTGTTGTTTTACTAAACACAAAACCAAATCTTAAACTGGTTTAAATTAAGATGTTAGGGTCAGATAGACTTGAAAAAGAAATCCTTTTTAATCTTTCTTCTGTGATATTGAAGTGACAATTTCACCGAATTTGGGACTTCTGGGAGACTGCAGCTCATCCTTTAGGGAAAAAATGGGATATTTTGCTCTGATCTAGCAAAAGGTGACAGGACGGTACATCCTGGGTCAATCTCCCCTTGCTTTTCAAAGTGTTTCATTTGCACCTGAAAAGGTTTCTGGGGGTGCATCCTGAAATGTGAAAAAATATCCTAAAGCTACCAAAATAGGCAAAATTCCCATTCAGATGATATTTCGAACTTGGGAGATCTCAGGTTGCTAGAAGTAAACAAAAAGAACAAAAGTGGTTTGTATTTTTACTGAACACAAAACCAGATCTTAAACTGGTTTAAATTAAGAAGTGTTATGGTCAGATAGACTTTAAAAATAATAAAAAATATTCTTTTTCTTTTTTTTTTTCTGTGATATTGAAGTGGCAATTTCACTGAATCTGGGACTTCTGGGAGACTGCAGCTCATCCTTTAGGGAAAAAATGGGATATTTTGCTCTGATCTAGCAAAAGGTGACAGGACAGTGCATCCTGATTCAGTTTCCCTTTGCTTTTCAAAATGTTTCATTTGCACCTGAAAAGGTTTCTGGGGATGCACCCTGAGATATGAATACCCTAAAGCTACCAAAACAGGAAAAAATCCCATTCAGGTGATATTTAGCTTGCAGTTTTTAACACACAGCATTGCAGAACTCATCATTTTAATGGAAGTAACAACTTGGCAATGTGTAATTATAGCAAAGTGTGCTTCATGCAAAAGAGGCACAGTGTGGTGAATGACCCAAACATCTGGAGGGGGCAGAACGCTGGAAATCCTTCATTTTGAGCAGTTTTATAGCAATGCAAATAAAGCAATTTAGAATCTCATGGCTGGTGTGATGTGTAAGAGCAGCAGGGGATGTCCCTTGCACGAGGAATTTCCCTGAGCTCCCTCTTGCCCACGATGCTCTCTCAAAGCTGATGGGTTTGGTACTTCAGGACTGCCCCAGCTCGTTCCTCTCAGTCCTGTAACAAAAACAAAGGTTTGTTAAATCATTATTTAGGTTACAGCTGCACAATTGTTGAGCTGAAGTGTCCAGGCAAGAGAAAGAGAAGAAACAGACACTGGGAAAAGCTGATATATTAGAATTTATATTAAAGTCAATAACCATCAAACTTTCCCAGGTGAGGGGAGAAATCTGATGGGTGAATGCAGGCAAGGGAAGGGATGGATGTAGAAATAAAAGGGAGAAATGTCTTGAAAGGAAAAAAAATTTCTTATGGACCAGGAAGAGCACTTGAGGGGTGGGTGAAAATGGTATGGCCAGAGAAGGGAGGGATTTTACTGTTGGGAGAAGTCTGGATAGATTCCATAGACAGCTGTTCCAGAAAAAAGGAGCATTCACAGCTGAAGAACCAATCCAGACGTTTTCTGAACCCCCCCAAGCCTCCTCACCTTTTTATTCTTCCACACAAGCACTGTCATCAGCACGTTAAAAATGACTGCTTTTATTAAAACGATTTTGAGGCCCAGCTGTGACAAAGACATGGTGTTCAAGTGCTCATCTGGAAAAAAAGCAGAAAATGAGAGTTAAAAGAGCACTGAGACATCCTCATGTCCCACACAGACTTAAAAGCTCTTTTTAACCGAGTTGTTCCATTGTGTCATGGAGTCAGCTGGTAGGGCAGGAAACGAGATAGGGAGTAGGACTCAGAGACTTTAATTTCTTCCATTCAATAACCACTTAATTATCCAATATGCCACTCTGCCAGCCACCTAACTGGTTTTAAATACTGTGCACTGTGAACCCAGGATGCTGGAGCAGCCCTCCTTCCTCCCTCTAATTTTTTTTTAAGATGGGCAGGGGGAAAACAATTCAGATTTTAATCATATAACAAAATTTTATTTGAATTTTATCGTAATCTAAGTTACAAAACCATTAGTATTTGAAAATAATATAAATCTCTATTATATAGTATTGAAAAATATATATTGTATAAATATACATTA
This sequence comes from Geospiza fortis, assembly GCF_000277835.1. Classification (NCBI taxonomy): domain Eukaryota; kingdom Metazoa; phylum Chordata; class Aves; order Passeriformes; family Thraupidae; genus Geospiza; species Geospiza fortis. The sequence goes on along the minus strand of NW_005054559.1, from coordinate 53,634 downwards.
TATAATGTATAAATATATAATTGTATAATATTTAAATATATAATTTATATAATAATATAAAAGAAATATATTTCTTTTATATATTTCTTTTAAATCTTTTCTATATTCTTCGTTAGAAACCCTTTATTTCATACATTCTTCATTAGAAACCCTTTATTTTATATATTCTCCATTAGAAACCCATTCTTTTCTATATTCTTCGTTAGAAACCCATTTTTTCACACGTTCTTCTTTAGAACCCCATTATTTCCTGTATTCTTCATTAAAAACCCATTCTTTTATATATTCTTCATTAGAAATCCATTCTTTTATATATTCTTCATTAGAAATCCATTCTTTTATACACCATTCTGATACAGGTGGACCTGACTGGTCATTTAATCAACACCATTGGCTAATTAAGAAGACACCCTTTGGTAAACATCTTATAAGAAATCAACTGTTTCAAACAGCAGCTGCAAGATTGTTTTAATTCTTTCTCTCAGCCTTCTCAAAACTGCCCAGAACAATTCCTGGGAAAGTTTATCTGGCTTTTCTCTCTCTGTGACTAAATTGTGAGCATCCCCACAGCCCAGCCTCAGTGACCCCTGAGCACAGAAACCACCTGCTAACTGCTGTTCCACGAGGTGTTTGTGCACCCAGAATAACCCAGCTCCTCTGAAAGGTGAAATGCAGCAGTGCTGACTCATAGCAGGACCTGGAACCACTCTGGTGTGGGCAGCAGAATGATGTTTTTCTCAAGATTTTAAACTGTAAGCAGCAGCAGCAGCTCTGTGGTGAGTCAGAGCAAGAGCATGACTACGCTGCATAAAATTATCAGCTTGGATCAGCAAGGCTGCATGAACACCACAACTTTCAGCCTTGATGGTTAAAACCTGTGGGGGCCCTTTTGGGGAAATTTTCTTTCTTTTTGCTGCTTCAGAAAGAATTCTGCAAGCAGGGAAAACCAGCAAAAACTTGGGAAGATGTGGATGTGACAGTCTGGTCAGAGAAAGAGAAAGCCAGATAAGCTTTCTTTATATATTATATTATATTATATTACATTATATTATATTATATTATATTATATTATATTATATTATATTATATTATATTATATTATATTATATTATATTATATTATATTATATTATATTATATTATATTATATTATATTATATTATATTATATTATATTATATTATATTAT
>NW_005054559.1:45601-52435 GCF_000277835.1 Geospiza fortis | reverse complement strand
CATTACATTACATTACATTACATTACATTACATTACATTACATTACATTACATTACATTACATTACATTACATTACATTACATTACATTACATTATATATTTTCCCATTAATTGGGAAGCTTTAGGGAGCTGGGAATAAACAATGATAATCAGATATTAAACAATCTGCAGGTGGTGATTTTTAACAATCTCTTTTGCTGTTTTCCTCATAAGGTTGTTTACAAATGAGTGTCTTGTTAATTGGCCAATCATGTGAAATGTAAAGCTAAACTATCCAATGAAGAACTGACACCTAGATTATTTCCCCTTTTAACCCAATAACTGATCCCAGTGTGGACTTTTCTGCCCAATTACAAAATGCCATCCAAACCCATGGAGAAGAAGGAAGAAGAAGCATGAAGAAGAAACCCAGGACAACACCCTGTGCCCTCCATCTTGCTTCCATCCACAACACACTAAAAATCCCAAAAACCTCAATTTCTCACCCAGTGATACACCTACACTGCTCTCTATAATCTATTTCACATTTTTGTGGATTCCAGTCTAGCTTGAAGTCTGGGAAACTTTCTCCATGAATGAGGATCAAAGTCAGAGCTCCCCTGGGGGTCAGGGCACCCCAGAGCAGACACAGAAATACTCCCAATGTGCCCTGGGTTTCTACAATATTGATTAAATGACCAATCAGGTCCCACTGTAGCTAACTAAGGTATAAAAGGGGAGAGGATCAAATAAATGGGATTTTGCCTTCTGATACAACTCTGTGTCATCTCTGACTCAATGGTGACAGGAAGACATTTAATTCAGGGCCAACTTTTCTCCTAAAATGCTGTGTTACATACCTGTCCTGAAGTGGAGGGACAGCCCTGTGACACAGACAGCACTGGCACCTGCAGAGAGGGACAATAAATTGAATTAACTACAAAAATGTTCTTCTTCAGAGGTCTGTGATGGTATCTCTGCTTAGAAGGGCTAAATTAGGATTTCTGGCCAACAAACCCTGCCATAAACACTCTTTTCTCTTTTTTTTCAGGACAAACATAAAATATGATCTAATTAAACTTCAGTGTCCCTTTGGACAAAGGAATTTCAAGCTTTCTATCCCCCCACAGTGTGTTCTGCTATGACTGTGCCAATCTGCTGATCCTTAACCCTGTTTCCAGCAAGGAGGAAGGAGAGACCATAAAAAAGGAGAGACAATAATCAAAACCATCAAAAAAGTGTTTTCTGTTCAAGAGAGAGGGAGAAATGTGGGAAATGGATTTGTAGGGAATTCTCCAAGCCTGGCAGAAGGCTCAGTGTGCATCTGTGTGCAAACCTGGAGATGAGAAATGCTGACTTGGAAATGCCATGGAACAGGACAGACATTGCTGAGAGAGAAATGGAACTAGAAACAAGTTTCAAAGGATGGTTTTATAAATAAGATTAGATTTATTTGGAGAAATAGAATATGAAAGATGCACTGTAGTAGGAGCCACGAGGGGTAGTTTAGATGATTGGCTTTAAGGCATTTACAGCATGGGGTGGCAAAATCTGGCAGGCCAAGAAACATTTAAAATGTTTCCCTTTTCCAGGCTGAACAATCCCAATTCAGCCTTGAGAGATTAAGTAATACTGTTTCTTGGGAGAAGGAACTACTGCTTGCCAGAGGCTTACAGTGTGGGAAATGAATTTATAGAAAATTCTCCAAACAAGTTTGAAAAGGTGGCCTTACAAATAAGACTGGATACTTTAGAGAAATAGATCTATGAAAGATATATTGTAGTAAGATTACGTAAAATTACCCACAAGGGGTAATTTTAGATTATTTGCTTTAAAGCATTTACAGTGTGGTGTGGCTAAAGCTGACAGGCTAAGAAACACTTATAATGTAATTAGGAAATAATTAGCTTCTGATTGTGATGGCGTGAATTATAACATCTGTATTGTCTCACCCTTCACATGAGAGAAAAGACTGGATACTTTACAGAAATAGAATTATGAAAGATATATTGTAGTAGGAACCACGAGGGGTAATTCGAGATGATTTGCTTTAAGGGATTTACAGCATGGGGTGGCGAAAGCTCATAGGCCAAGAAACATTTATAGTGTATTGTAATTAGGAAATAATTAGCTTCTGATTGTGATGGCGTGAATTATAACATCTGTATTGTCTCACCCTTCACATGAGACTGAAAATGGAATAGAAGCTTTTAAAACACCTCTCAGTTACCCCATCTCTGGATCAGAAAAAGATTAATCTGACAAGAAAACAGAGGCAACAAAGCAACATTCCTCTGTCTTGTGGAGCTGCAGCCCAGCCCCGCTCACACCCAGAGCACCCAGAGCACCTCCAACCCTGGTGACAGCCCCAGAAATGCCCTTACCACTCTCAGGGTCCTCTCCCTCCAGCTCTCCAAAGCCCTCGTGGCTGGCAGCACAGTGCAGCTGGTCCCTCCGGGCCCAGTAGGTGGACAGGTAGCTGGACTCCTCACGGTCCCCGTCAGTGGCCACCCCCACCACAGCAGATGTGTGCTGCTCAGCTGAGCTCAGAGTCAGCTTCTTAGGGGAGTAATCTGTGATGAGGCACATCTCCAGATCCTGGGCATCTTTGGAGGTCAGCCTGTAGACTGAGGGGGATGGAGTAACTTCTGCAAAGAGGAGAAAAGAAGATTTAGGTCAGATTACACATCCATAGTTCCTACAGTCTTACATAGAGCCACTTGGAAATGCAGGATTCTCCATTATTCCAGTGGGAAGCTGCCTGATAATTGGGATTTTGTGCCAGGACACCTTTAGAGAACCAGAACATGATGCAGAAGCTTCTCCTGTAGTGTGGGAGACACAGAGAGGCCAGGCAGGATTCCTGGAGCATCTGAAAAGGCTCATGGACATCACACTTGAACGTCCATACCCAGCCATTCCTCTTGGGGACAGCCCACTGGACTGTCACCATGGCCTGGGGGGTACCCAGGGGTGTGTGTGACAGCTGGAGAGAGCCCCTGAGCTGGAGATTCTCCATTATTCCAGTAGGAAACTGCCTGATCATTGGGATTTTGTGCCAGGACACTTTTAGAGAACCCAAACATCTACAGCAGATGATGCAGAAGCTGCTTCTGTTGTGTGGGAGACACAGAGGCCAAGCAGAATTCCTGGAGCATCTGAAAAGGCCAGGAATGATTTAGGGATGATTTTAGGCCATGATTTAGACTGTCACCATGGCCTGGTGACATCCCAGCCTGATGTCAGCTGGGACTCCCTCACCTCCCCTGCTCTCAGGTTTTTGGAAATAGTGACTGTTTGTTAGGGAGAGGAAGGCAGGAGCTGCTTGATGATAAAATACAGATGTATATTTATATCCCTGTATAAAATGCAGATGAGCCAGGGTAGATCACTGCCATGGAGTACGTGGAAATGAAAGAGAAGAGGAGGAATTTGTCAAGCTGCTCTCTTTCTCTCTCATCACCAGTACTGTGCTTTCTGAAGAGATAAATATCTACCTCACTCCAAGTTAGGGTGTTTTTCTCCTTTTCAATCTGTGCAAAGCTTTGATCTTGAACACATAAAACAATAAAGGCTGTTTTTCACAGGAAGCTTCAGCACTTTTGCAAAATATTAGTTTCCTGTTCTTACTCAGACCGGTGGCTGCCTCTGCTCTGGTGCTGCAGTTCAGTTCCTGTAAGTTCCTTGGTTTGTTTGCCCGTGAAGGTTTGAGATAATTTTGGTAAAAAACATCTACTTTAACCACAGCCCTGTGACCTGTTATTCTGGCTTGATGAGGTGATAAATAGAGGTGATGAAAAAACAGCATCTCCAGCACAGGCTGGAAATGCTGTTTATTTATCACCTCTATTTATCACCTCTATTTATCACCTCTATTTACAGGAAAGTGAGAAGCAAATAATGATGCTCTGAGCTTTCCATGCTGCCCAATTTCATCTTTACTGAAGGATGTCTTCCAGGTGTGGAAATGACAAAGGTTCTCAGGAGGTTCATGAGCAGCCACTTGAAGCCTTTTTGTTTTTAAAATGTCACACAGCTGGGTTAATCCATCTCAGAGAGTGGATTAGATTGGCAGAATTGCTCCCTCTGACCCCCAAAATATTTTGTTAACATTGTTGAAAGGAGCAGAAGGGGACATCATAGCAGTGTTCTCCTGAGGTTTAGATGGTGCCCAAGCAGAGTGGGCAATGCCCTTGACAGCTGCCATTCCCCAGATCCTGGTGTGTATTAATAATCTTGAAAATTAGTAAAAAAATCAGCGTAAATGTACCTGGCAAAACCAGAAGTCTCGTCCCAGATCCAAATGTGAATTTGTAATTACTCCCAGAGCTACACAATAGCACAGGTCTCTACAATATCCAGAGCAGCACTGAGTGGAGCCTTCAGCAATTAAATACTCCATTAAAAAATCCTGTTTATCTCTGTGAACACACAGATCCATATACCTGGGACTTTTCCACCTATTGACTTTCTTTTCAGGTGGTATTTTGCATTTGCTCTCCCATTCTCCTTAATATTCCTCTCATATTTGTCCCATTGTTTCCAGACAGCCACCTGCACCACAACTCCTATTCTCCATCTTATTCCTCATTTATTTATTCTGCCAGTCAGATTCCTCTCTCAAAAATTAATTTATTTACAAAAAAAAAAAATTGAAATTTATTCATTTACAAAATCTTGTTTATTTCTTTAAATCTATTTATTTATTTTACTGCACAGCTCCCCTAGGGACTGATGGTGCAGTGAAACCTCCATCATCCCATTTTCTTGGATTTGCCACCGGAATTAGTCAAGAGTAATTCCAATAAAGTTGCCATTTAGTTTTTGACTAAAAAGCTCTTTTTGGTGAGCGATTTCTTTGAGCAATTTCATTGCTCATTCTGCCACTGAACCCTGAGGTTTCAGGATGTGTTAGGAACGTTCCTCCAGTGGGACCAGAGCAAGATCTGGAGCAGCTGCACACAGACATGGTAAATAATGGTAAATCTATGGTAAATTTACCATAATGGTAAATCTGGAGACACCTACATGAACTCAGAGCTCTGATTTATAGCTCCTTTAACTTGCTGATGGCTCCATATAACCTTCAGATTCTCATTTCTCTCAGATGTTTTTGAAGAGGGTCGGGAGGGTCATTTAAAATAAAATTATTTTCCTCACAGGTTTCCAGAAGGAATTCTTTCCCTCTTTTGCTTTTTTTTAACTTTAAGAATAAAATAATGTTGAAATTATCTTAAGAATCACTACTATTTTAAGAAATGGAAACGTTACTTTTCAGGTATAAACTCACTCAATTTAGATATTAAACAATCCTAAATATATTTTAAATAAATTTGGAAAATTTGGTACATTTACAACAAATATCAATATCTTGGCAAGTGTTACTTTCTTTCCATTTTACAAAAGGTTTCAAACAAGAGAAGAGGTGTAGGATTTTGGGGGGATTTTTTTTCATACATTTGTGGCAGCAACAGTCAAAGCACACATTTCTATCCATCATTTTTTCTTCAGAAAAAATATTTTGAGGTAAGGATCATCTTTCCATCCTTCAGTACTTAACTTTGCTTCTTGCCCTATTTCCCCTCTACCCAAATATTTTTCCCACCCTCAGTTTTAAGGCTGGTCCTGCTGTTCTCTACCAATTCCAGATCCTCACTTCCAATGTGCTCCAAGCTTCACCTGGATGCTGTAGGACAAGGTAAATCAACACAAGCTGGCTGTGACATCAACTTGGTGTCACCCTGATCTCCCTGCCCTGTGTCTATATCATTATATTCCCTTTATATTCTGTTTATAAACAGAAACCCATCCCTAAGGTTACAGCTCAAGGATCTCCACAGCACTGACCCAATATGTGCATTTTTTGTGTCCAAATAAAATTATGAGTCTGGTTATCCCCAACTATTTCTATCCACATACAAGAAAAGTCATTTTTACCTCCTACAGCTTTATGAAACCAGTTTCACCCCTCTGCATTTTGCTGGTCCGTGCTGGCTCTCACCATTTCACTTCTCCTTTGCTTAAGGAGATTAATGTAGGAGTCCAAATCCTGTTGAATTCCCAAGACAAATCCTCTTGCACAGGTAAAACCTCTGCCATGTTCATTCTCAGGAACAGGGAGGGGAGAATATCCTGGCAGCCATGGAAATCACTTAATACCAAGTGAAAATTCATTGTCCTGTTGCTAAAATATTGTGGGGTGGTGAAATAGGCAAAATAATTTGTGAGCTGAAAAAAGAACTTCTACCTGAATTCTACCTGAATTCTACATGAATTCTACGTGAATTCTACGTGAATTCTATGTGAATTATACCCAAATTCTACCTGGATTCAGACATACCTGGAGAAACCACCAGTTTGGTTCCAGCTCCAAAGGTAAACTTGCCATAATTCCCAGAATTACACTGTGACACAGCCCTTTGCAAAACGCTGCCCTGGGGTGCCTGTGTGCTGGGTGAAGGCTGGAGAACATGGCAAGGTTTTGTTGCAAGCAGCTCTCAGAATGACAGAACAAATAAGGTTGGAAAAGACCTTTGAGATCATCAAGTCCAACCTGTGAGCCAACATCTCCTCATGAACTAAACCCCCCAGCCAGGCTTTGTTAAACCCTCCAGGGATGGTGACACCACCCTCTGAAAGCAGCTTCACCCCTCTGCATTTTGCTGGTCTGTGCTGGCTCTCACCATTTCACTTCTCCTCTGCTTAAGGAGATTGATGTAGGAGCCCAAATCCTGTTGAATTCCCAAGACAAATCCTCTTGCACATGTGAAACCTCTGCCATGTTCGTTCTCAGGAACAGAGAGGGGAGAATATCCTGGCAGCCATGGAAATCACTTAATACCAAGTGAAAATTCA
>NW_005054559.1:41811-43113 GCF_000277835.1 Geospiza fortis | reverse complement strand
CCAAATCCTGTTGAATTCCCAAGACAAATCCTCTTGCACATGTGAAACCTCTGCCATGTTCGTTCTCAGGAACAGAGAGGGGAGAATATCCTTGCAGCCATGGAAATCACTTAATACCAAGTGAAAATTCACTGTCCTGTTGCCAAAATATTGTGGGGCGGCACAAAAATAATTTGTGATCTGAAAGAAAAACTTCTACCCGAATTCTACCTGGATTCTTCCTGAATTCAGACATACCTGGAGAAACCACCAGTTTGGTTCCAGCTCCAAAGATAGGCTTGCCATAATTCCCAGAATTACACTGTGACACAGCCCTTTGCAAAATGGTGCCCTGGGGTGGCTGTGTGCTGGGTGAAGGCTGGAGAACATGGCAAGGTTTTGTTGGGAACAGCTCACAGAATGACAGAATAAATAAGGTTGGAAAAGACCTTTGAGATCATCAAGTCCAACCTGTGAGCCAACATCTCCTCATGAACTAAACCCTGGCACTGAGTGCCCGTCCAGGCTTTGTTAAACCCTCCAGGGATGGTGACACCACCCTCTGAAAGCAGCTTCACCCCTCTGCATTTTGCTGGTCTGTGCTGGCTCTCACCATTTCACTTCTCCTCTGCTTAAGGAGATTGATGTAGGAGCCCAAATCCTGTTGAATTCCCAAGACAAATCCTCTTGCACAGGTAAAACCTCTGCCATGTTCATTCTCAGGAACAGAGAGGGGAGAATATCCTTGCAGCCATGGAAATCACTTAATACCAAGTGAAAATTCACTGTCCTGTTGCCAAAATATTGTGGGGCGGCACAAAAATAATTTGTGATCTGAAAGAAAAACTTCTACCCGAATTCTACCTGGATTCTTCCTGAATTCAGACATACCTGGAGAAACCACCAGTTTGGTTCCAGCTCCAAAGATAGGCTTGCCATAATTCCCAGAATTACACTGTGACACAGCCCTTTGCAAAATGGTGCCCTGGGGTGGCTGTGTGCTGGGTGAAGGCTGGAGAACATGGCAAGGTTTTGTTGGGAACAGCTCACAGAATGACAGAACAAATTAGGTTGGAAAAGACCTTTGAGATCATCAAGTCCAACCTGTGAGCTAACACCTCCTCATGGACTAAACCCTGGCACTACTGTATGAAGATGCTCAGCAAAGAAAAGTAAATAATGCATTGTAACCATAACATCACCTTGTTGGACTCAGCTCCTCTATCCAGCCTGTCCAGATCCCTCTGCAGGGCCCTCCTACCCTCCAGCAGCTCCACACATGCTCACCAACATTACTGGTTGGTGATCCAGTAATGTTCACCA
>NW_005054559.1:40935-41801 GCF_000277835.1 Geospiza fortis | reverse complement strand
AACCTCTATCACCTCTGCAGAAATCAGCCCTTCCTTCAGCCCCATTCCTCTGCCTGCTCAATTCATCATCTCTGTGCTCTGTCCTCTCTCTCCAGGCAGCAGCAGCACCCGTGTCCATCCCTGTGTGCACACACAACATCTCAGGCTCTGTTTGGAGCCTCCTGACTGCTGCTGCTGAGTCCCACCAGGCTGCTCTCTCTTCTTGCAATGTCTGCCCTCCTTTGCAGGCTGCACTTCATGTTGTAATGATTCACACTTGGAATCTTAGCAACATGGAATTGTTCAGGTTGGAAAAGCCCTCCAAGACCATGAAGTCCAACCCATACCCCAGCAGTGCCATGTTCACCCCTAAACCATGAAATTTAGCAAGGAGTGTCCAAACACATCCTCCCAATACCAATTTTGGCCCATGTGGGAAACCCAAATCCATGGCAGGGCTGCCAACATTGTGCTTCCCAAACAACCAAGAACAAGAGAGAAATGAAGCAATTCCAGCTCCCAGGCCAAGGGCTTGCTCACCTGGCAGGACTGAAAGCACTGTCCCCTTGCCAAAAATGACTCCGGCTGCCACATTTACACCCTGACACATTTCCTTGCAAAAACTCCTCTGCCAGCCCCGCACCTGATCTCAAGCAAAATTGTTCAGGTTGTGTCACAGACATATTTTCTGAAAAATCCTTTGCTAGAATCTTTTCTCCTGAGAAGCTGAGATGCCTCAGAAAGGAAATGTAAGCAATAATTATCTGCTGCTGTGGAATGCAACAGGTGCATCTGTGATTGGTCTCATGTGGTTGTTTTTAATTAATGGCCAATCACGGTCCAGCTGTCTCAGACTCTCTGGTCAGTCACAAGATTTAATTATCATT
>NW_005054559.1:38713-40471 GCF_000277835.1 Geospiza fortis | reverse complement strand
GCCAGGGGCTCTGAGCAGATTTCCAGAGATCTCCTCTGGCCTCGCTTTGCCCAAACCCCATTTCCCTGCTCAATCCCTGGGGAGAGCTGCACTGGACTGGGGTCACCAAACCTGGCAGAGATGGGCAGAAGTTCCCCCTCAGTTACCAGGGGGCAGTTTGGGATCCCTGCCCCAAAGGCTGCTTGCCCTGCAATGACAGAGGGAAGGGAAGAACCCCCTGGAGCCAGCCTGGGGCAGGGTCTCTGGCACAGGGCTCCTTGCCAGCAGCCCAGATCCCAGCTCCAGGAGGCACCTTGGCAGTGCCAGAGGTGTTCAAACACTGCAAGGAAAATCTTCCTCATCCACAAACCACTAAAGATAGTTTCCAATGGCAAGTGATAAAAGCCACATTACATCAAGTACTAACATTAAATCAGATAAAGGCCTGGAAGATGCTTTGTATGGCTCGATTTTATGTTGTGAGCAAAACTGACTGGATGCCCTTTTCCATTTCTAATTTCTACCATTCTGTGACTTTGAAAGATACATTCCTCTGCTGCTTATACACCAGGAAATGTTACAATTATTATCTGTGTCATATGGATTTTTTGCCCTTTCTACAAGACAGACAATGACAAGGGAAAAAAGGCAGACAAGTCTGGCTCATCCCAATTTTGGCCCATGTGGGAAACCCAAATCCAGGGGACACCTGGGCCATGGCAGGGCTGCCAACATTGTGCTTCCCAAAGCTGTGCCCCTCCAAACAACCAAGAACAAGAGAGAAACTTTCTACAAGACAGACAATGACAAGGGAAAAAAGGCAGACAAGTCTGGCTCATCCCAATTTTGGCCCATGTGGGAAACCCAAATCCAGGGGACACCTGGGCCATGGCAGGGCTGCCAACATTGTGCTTCCCAAAGCTGTGCCCCTCCAAACAACCAAGAACAAGAGAGAAATGAAGCAATTCCAGCTCCCAGGCCAAGGGATTGCTCACCTGGCAGCACTGAAAGCACTGTCCCCTTGCCAAAAATGACTCTGGCTGCCACATTTACACGCTGACACATTTCCTTGCAAAAACTCCTCTGCCAGCCCCGCACCTGATCTCAAGCACAAAGCACCTGCAATTCCAGGCACCAGCAAAGCTTCCTGGCACACCAGGCTCCATTCCCTGCACAAGGCAACATCTGTTCCCAGCTCCTGCCTGAAAAGCAGCAGCTCCCTTTGCCTTTCTGAATTTTGGGCAGCCATGAGAGACAAGTGCCAGCCATGGCAAGGCTTTCCCAGAACCAGGGGCACCTGCTCCTGCGCAGAGAACTCCTGGGCACCCCACTTTAGGTGTGGGGGGGTTTCCAAGGTGGCTCTGAGCCCCCTGGGTGCCCCAGGAGCTGGGCACACTGCGGGCAGCCCAAAGCCAGCTGCTGAGGAGGAGGAGAGCAGGCTGGGCAAGAAGGGCCAAAGCAGCAGATTCTGTTCCTGTCCGGGCATGGCTGGGAAGGGCTGAGGGAGGTGGGAAGGGAGGACAGGGACAGCAGGGCTCAGGAATTGCCCCACTGGGCAGCTCTTGTACTCACTGGACTGCACAAGCAGGCGTGTCCCCGGCCCCAGGGTCAGTTTGTAGCTCCCTGAGCTCACACAGTCCTTCAGAGCCCAACAAAAACCACCAGAGAGGCAGCAGAGCCTCTTCCTGCTCCAGGAGCTTGCAGCAGAGCAGCTCCTGCCAAGCACCAGCAGCTCTGGGAGCCAAGGGTCCCTCAGCCTTGGCAGGGAGGGGCATGGGC
>NW_005054559.1:32714-38701 GCF_000277835.1 Geospiza fortis | reverse complement strand
ATTGTGCTGCCAACAGGAGCATTGCCCGTTCATCCTTTCCTCTGTGGAGCCAAGGAGCAGCTCCTGAGCTGGGCCAGACAGAGCCTTCAGTATCCCAGCCTGATCCCAGAGCCCTGCAGGGCCATGGCAGGAATTGTCCATCCCTGAGCAAGAGGTCTCAGGAGCTCTGCTGGGGTGAAGGAGAGAGCAGGGGCTGCCAGGGGAGAGTGGAGGAGGAAATTCATGGCCCTGCTGTAGCCAAAGAAAACAGCAAAATTCCCCAGGGATTGAATCCATCTCCCTCAACTTCCCTCTCACTGGCTGGGGACTGCAGAACTTCCCCAGGGTGAAGCAGGAATAAGCTTTCAAACTTACTGGGATTGACTCTCAGCTGAGTTCCTCCTCCAAAGCTGATCTTGTTGCCATAACCAGTCCCACACAGTGTTTGCCTTCTCAACAAAAACCCTGTCAGTCTCCTCCTGGCCTGCTTCCCTGCAAAGCTGGGCTCTGCTGCCTGGGCATTTCTCTGGCACAGCCCCAGCTGGCCATGCCCTTCAGCCCTGGCAGGGATGACCCTGGCAGTACCTTTGTCCCCACACAGAAGATGCACAGAGATGACTGTTGGGAAGGATGAGAGTTTCACAAGAAAGTCCAACAGATATGTATGCTTAACAGAAAGATTTTTGAATGTGTCGAGGCTGTGAGCAGTCACAAGATTTTATCATTCTTTTCTAGCCTTCTGATGAAATCCTTTCTCTTTCTTTAGTGTAGTTTTAGTATATAATTTGCTTTTAATATAATATATATCTTAAAAGAATAAATCAACCTTCTGAAACATAATGCCAAGATTCTCATCTCTTCTCTCATCCTAGAAACCCACAAACATCACCACACAGGTCTCTCTGCCTCCCTCCCCTGTGTTTCAGCCCTCAAGATATTTTAGCTGGCCCTACTGAGTGCCCAAAGCTGAGCCTGCCCAGCCCTGGTCCCGCAAATGCCACAGCCAGGTCCAGCTTTAGCAAACCCCACAGCCCCCAGCAGAGAGCAAAGAGCCAGAGGAGGGGAACATTTGGCTCTCCCAGCAGAGGTGAACGAAGCAGTGAAAGGAAGGGAAAGCAGCAATTGCTGAGCTGGGCCATCCTGCCCCACACTCCAGGCTCAGCCAGAGCACAAAATGTCCCTGTCTCACCTCAATCACAAATTGTCCCTGCTAACCTAAATCACAAAAATGTCCCTATCTCACCTGAATTAAATGTGTGAGATGGCATTTCTTGATTGGCCATAGATGTTTATTAGCTCTTATCTATATTATAATCTCACAATAGAGAATCTAAATCAAAAAAAGTCCCTATCATACCTAAATCACAAAAATGTCGCTGTCTCACCTCAACCACAAATTGTCCCCGTCTCACCTCAATCACAAAATGTCCCTGTCTCACTTAAATCACACAAGGTCCCTGGCTCACCTGGTATAAATGTGTGAGATGGCATTTCTTGTTTGGCCTTAGATGTTTATTAGCTCTTATCTATATTATAGTCTCACAATTGGGACTATAAAGTAAAAAATGTCTCTGTCTCACCTAAAACACAAATTATCCCTGTCAGCCCTTCTGCTGCTCAAACCCTAAACCCACCATAAATGAGGGAAATCCAGACAAACCTGTTCCTTACTTGGTCTCACAAGCAGCTTTGTCCCTTTTCCAAAGGTGACTTTGTAGGCATCACTCACACAGCGAGAAAGGAGCCAACAAAAACCACCCTGGAGTCCAGCAGCCAAACCCACAAACACTGAGTGCCCCAGTCCCTGAGAACAGAGCCAAAAATGCAGCACTTGCTGCATGGAAAGATGGGGCTGTGGCTGTTTCAGGGCCTAATCCAGCTTTTCCTTCTGCATCAGCTGCTCTGCAGGCTGGGATTTCCAGGGGAAGGAAAGAGAAGCCAGGCAGAATTCCAAGCCTGTCTAGAGCAGTCATTACAACACAGCATTCCTCTCATAGAATCATTACATAAAATCATGGAAAAATTATATAAAAAACAAAGCCTAAAGAAAAGAAAGTTCAATTCCCCAGGTTTTAAAGCATAGAAAGTAAATTGTTTTTCCTCTGGGTTTGTGCAATCCTTTGCACAGATTCAAAGCATGAATTATCCAGGACATTTTCCAACACACAGAGAAACTACATTTAAGATTTCACCCCAGTTTCCCCAGCCACAGGCTGTCTCTGTGATCCCACTGAGAGCACAGCTCCCTTTCCACAGGGAAAGGGGGGATTTCTCTGCACAGCATCATTTTGGACACACTAAATCACAAAATGTCCCTGTCAGCCCCCAAATGCCTTTGGACAAAGCCCTGGCACAGCTGTCAGACTGAACAGGCTCAGAGGCTCTGCTGGAACACAGAAGAAGGGAAAATCCCCTCCTGAACCCTTGTTCCAAGTGCAGCTCCCTGTGCAAGGGCAGTTTCTGTGCATTTCCAGCATCTCAGAGCCTCTGCTGAAGGTTCCCAGCAGCAGCAATGAATGAAGGAGCCTCTCTGCTCTCCTGCCAATCTGCTCTGGCATCCACACAGCCCCAGAGGCCACAGGGTGCCCCAGGGACAGGGAAGGGTTTGGGACAAAGGACACACAGAAAGCTGAGCACTCACTGGGCTGGATGGAGAGTCTGCTCCCTGAGCCAAAGGTCACCTTGGTGTAGCCTGAATTCACACAGCATTTCCTGCCCTAACAAAAAGCCCCAGGAGCCTCCTGAGAGCAGCAGCTCTGCCCCAGGCTCTGCCCAGCCCGCCTGGGACATTTTGGCTCTCCCAGCCGAGGTGAACGAAGCAGTGAAAGGAAGGGAAAGCAGCAATTGCTGAGCTGGGCCATCCTGCCCCACACTCCAGGCTCAGCCAGAGCACAAAATGTCCCTGTCTCACCTCAAGCACAAAATGTCCCTGTCTCACTTAAATCACACAAGGTCCCTGGCTCACCTGGTATAAATGTGTGAGATGGTACTTCTTGTTTGGCCTTAGATGTTTATTGGCTCTTATCTATATTATAGTCTCACAATTGGGACTATAAAGTAAAAAATGTCTCTGTCTCACCTAAAGCACAAATTATCCCTGTCAGCCCTTCTGCTGCTCAAACCCTAAACCCACCATAAATGAGGGAAATCCAGACAAACCTGTTCGTTACTTGGTCTCACAAGCAGCTTTGTCCCTTTTCCAAAGGTGACTTTGTAGGCATCACTCACACAGCGAGAAAGGAGCCAACAAAAACCACCCTGGAGTCCAGCAGCCAAACCCACAAACACTGAGTGCCCCAGTCCCTGAGAACAGAGCCAAAAATGCAGCACTTGCTGCATGGAAAGATGGGGCTGTGGCTGTTTCAGGGCCTAATCCAGCTTTTCCTTCTGCATCAGCTGCTCTGCAGGCTGGGATTTCCAGGGGAAGGAAAGAGAAGCCAGGCAGAATTTCAAGCCTGTCTAGAGCAGTCATTACAGCACAGCATTCCTCTCATAGAATAATTACATAAAATCATGGAAAAATTATATAAAAAACAAAGCCTAAAGAAAAGAAAGTTCAATTCCCCAGGTTTTAAAGCATAGAAAGTAAATTGTTTTTCCTCTGGGTTTGTGCAATCCTTTGCACAGATTCAAAGCATGAATTATCCAGGACATTTTCCAACACACAGAGAAACTACATTTAAGATTTCACCCCAGTTTCCCCAGCCACAGGCTGTCTCTGTGATCCCACTGAGAGCACAGCTCCCTTTCCACAGGGAAAGGGGGGATTTCTCTGCACAGCATCATTTTGGACACACTAAATCACAAAATGTCCCTGTCAGCCCCCAAATGCCTTTGGACAAAGCCCTGGCACAGCTGTCAGACTGAACAGGCTCAGAGGCTCTGCTGGAACACAGAAGAAGGGAAAATCCCCTCCTGAACCCTTGTTCCAAGTGCAGCTCCCTGTGCAAGGGCAGTTTCTGTGCATTTCCAGCATCTCAGAGCCTCTGCTGAAGGTTCCCAGCAGCAGCAATGAATGAAGGAGCCTCTCTGCTCTCCTGCCAATCTGCTCTGGCATCCACAGAGCCCCAGAGGCCACAGGGTGCCCCAGGGACAGGGAAGGGTTTGGGACAAAGGACACACAGAAAGCTGAGCACTCACTGGGCTGGATGGAGAGTCTGCTCCCTGAGCCAAAGGTCAGCTTGGTGTAGCCTGAATTCACACAGCATTTCCTGCCCTAACAAAAAGCCCCAGGAGCCTCCTGAGAGCAGCAGCTCTGCCCCAGGCTCTGCCCAGCCCTGCCAGAGCTGGGCAAACACAAATCCTCCCTGTCTCTGTCCCACAGCCCTGACTGCTCTGCATGATCTGAAAGTGCAGAGGAGCAGGGATGGGGAAGAGGCTTCACAGTGACTTCTGAGAGCCAGAGAGGAGTTTGAGAAGAGGATCCATGTTTAGCCCTGAAAGAATTTCCTACCAAGGTCACTGACAGAGAAACCAAGAAAGAAAGAAGAATAAATAGGAGAAACCTGCAAGTGCCTATTCCAATGAGCAACTTTGTTTGTCTCTCATGATCAATGAGTAAAGTGCAAACTGATGAGCTTTGTAAGAATGTATAAGAAGCATGCATGCCATAATAAAAACATTTTGAAGCCTTCAGAAAATGGAGTGTGTTGCTTTGTTTAGGCAGCTGAGCACTCACTGGGCTGGATGGAGAGTCTGGTCCCCGAGCCAAAGGTCACCTTGTTGTAGCCTGTATTCACCCAGCATTTCCTGCCCTAACAAAAACCTTCCCCAGCTCCTGGCAGCACTGGGCACCCCCAGCCCAGCAGCAGCTGCTGAATGCCAGGAGGATGCAGCCAGAGCCTGGAGGGAAGAACTGCCAGGATGTGATTGCAGCCCCAAGGGCACTGCTGGAGCTGCAAGGACAAGGCCCTGGGGGAGTTCCTGCTGCTCCTGCTCTGGGCTCAAGGAGTGTGCATTTCCAGCATCTCAGAGCCTCTGCTGAAGGTTCCCAGCAGCAGCAATGAATGAAGGAGCCTCTCTGCTCTCCTGCCAATCTGCTCTGGCATCCACACAGCCCCAGAGGCCACAGGGTGCCCCAGGGACAGGGAAGGGTTTGGGACAAAGGACACACAGAAAGCTGAGCACTCACTGGGCTGGATGGAGAGTCTGCTCCCTGAGCCAAAGGTCGGCTTGTAGCCAGAGCCTGAATTCACACAGCATTTCCTGCCCTAACAAAAAGCCCCAGGAGCCTCCTGAGAGCAGCAGCTCTGCCCCAGGCTCTGCCCAACCTGCCTGGGACATTTTGGCTCTCCCAGCCGAGGTGAACGAAGCAGTGAAAGGAAGGGAAAGCAGCAATTGCTGAGCTGGGCCATCCTGCCCCACACTCCAGGCTCAGCCAGAGCACAAAATGTCCCTGTCTCACCTCAAGCACAAAATGTCCCTGTCTCACTTAAATCACACAAGGTCCCTGGCTCACCTGGTATAAATGTGTGAGATGGTACTTCTTGTTTGCACTTAGATGTTTATTGGCTCTTATCTATATTATAGTCTCACAATTGAGACTATAAAGTAAAAAATGTCTCTGTCTCACCTAAAACACAAATTGTCCCTGTCAGCCCTTCTGCTGCTCAAACCCTAAACCCACCATAAATGAGGGAAATCCAGACAAACCTGTTCCTTACTTGGTCTCACAAGCAGCTTTGTCCCTTTTCCAAAGGTGACTTTGTAGGCATCACTCACACAGCGAGAAAGGAGCCAACAAAAACCACCCTGGAGTCCAGCAGCCAAACCCACAAACACTGAGTGCCCCAGTCCCTGAGAACAGAGCCAAAAATGCAGCACTTGCTGCATGGAAAGATGGGGCTGTGGCTGTTTCAGGGCCTAATCCAGCTTTTCCTTCTGCATCAGCTGCTCTGCAGGCTGGGATTTCCAGGGGAAGGAAAGAGAAGCCAGGCAGAATTTCAAGCCTGTCTAGAGCAGTCATTACAGCACAGCATTCCTCTCATAGAATAATTACATAAAATCAT
>NW_005054559.1:27560-31321 GCF_000277835.1 Geospiza fortis | reverse complement strand
CCATGCAGCACCTGCAGTCAATGCAATGGCAGCTGAAATCTCCCTCCCCTAACCAAGGAGCCTCAGACACAGCAGGGATGTGTGGAACACTCTGCAGGGGACACTGCAGGGCTTTGGACAAAGGACACACAGAAAGCTGAGCACTCACTGGGCTGGATGGAGAGTCTGCTCCCTGAGCCAAAGGTCGGCTTGGTGTAGCCTGAATTCACACAGCATTTCCTGCCCTAACAAAAAGCCCCAGGAGCCTCCTGAGAGCAGCAGCTCTGCCCCAGGCTCTGCCCAGCCCTGCCAGAGCTGGGCAAACACAACTCCTCCCCGTCTCTGTCACCCACCCCCTTCTGAGAGCCAGAGAGGAGTTTGAGAAGAGGATCCATGTTTACCCCTGAAAGAATTTCCTACCAAGGTCATTGACAGAGAAACCAAGAAAGAAAGAAGGATAAATAAGAGAAACCTGCAACTGCCTATTCCAATGAGCAAATTTGTTTGTCTCTCATGATCAATGAGTAAAGTGCAAACTTATGAGTTTTGTAAGAATGTATAAGAAGCACAGAGGCCATAATAAAAACATTTTGAAGCCTTCAGAAAATGGAGTGTGTTGCTTTGTTTAGGCAGCTGAGCACTCACTGGGCTGGATGGAGAGTCTGGTCCCCGAGCCAAAGGTCAGCTTGTAGTTGTTGTCACACAGCATTTCCTGCCCTAACAAAAAGCCCCAGGAGCTTCCTGAGAGCAGCAGCTCTGCCCCAGGCTCTGCCCAGCCCTGCCCTGTGCCTCCCTGAGCTGCAGTGGTGACTGTGTGCATCCCAAAGTCACAGGCAGAGCAAGGAGCCTGGTTTTGGACAGTCCCTGAAAGCAATGTCACCCCTCACCCCTGGCCAGGGACACCCAGAGATGGCCAAAGCCCAGCCAGGCTGCTGCTCTCAGCCCCTCAGGGAATGAGCTCAAACCCAGCAGAAAGCACAGAAAGCAGAGCAGCAGTGCTGGACTTACGTGGCCTGACAGTGAGTCTGGTTCCTGAGCCAAAGGTAGGGGCATAACCCACTGATCCTGAGCTCACACAGCATTTCCTGCCCTAACAAAAACCTTCCCCAGCTCCTGGCAGCACTGGGCACCCAGCAGATAGGGCTGGGTGCCAGCACTCTTGGATTTGTGGATGCAAATCCTGCTTGGAAATCTAAAGGAGAAGAAGACAAAGAAGAGGAAGAGAAGAGAAGAGAAGAGAAGAGAAGAGAAGAGAAGAGAAGAGAAGAGAAGAGAAGAGAAGAGAAGAGAAGAGAAGAGAAGAGAAGAGAAGAGAAGAGAACATGTAACCCCATAACTGAAGAACCTCCAGCCCAGGAAGGGTATCCTGAAAATCTCACTGGGCATGGGGTGGTTTTGACCCACATGGAAGGAATTAACAAGAAATTGGTGCATTTTTCAGCTGAAACTGGAAGCTGTGTCCCCCTGCCAATGTGAGCTTGTGCCACAGCTCACACAGCAGTTTTCAGCTCATCCAGAAGCTGAGAGAGAAAAGCAACCCCTGCTGGCATGGCCATGGCACAAAATGTGGCCAGGAGCCCACAGTGGGTATCTGAAAGGAAGGACAGATCACTGACAGGGTAATTGAGGACATTCTCTACTAGACTTGTCTTCAGCTCATATGGGAAGAAGAAAAACAGAAACTTCCACACACACTGAAGGATTTGATCTGCAGCCTTAGAAGAAGCTTAGATTCATGTAGAAATACAATATACAGATATTAAGCAGAAAAATAATAAATTTGTATTTTTATAGTTGTAGGTGAGAATATGCCTTAAATGAGACACTGTATTGAGTAAGATAGTGAAGAGTCTACAGTATTGTAATGTAATTGTATAAAGTAAACTCAGAGTTTAGAAGTTAGAATAGAAGCCAATGTGTGCACGTGAGTTAGAGGCCCATTAAATAAAAGCATCTGCAGTACAACAAAAGCAAGTAAAAGTAATAGGTTAGAAAAGTAAAATAAATTCTGTGGCAGCTGTGTTTGAGTTTAGAAAGTTCTATATTACCTTGTAATGAAGAAACTTGTGACTGCTCTTGAACTACAGCCAAATACTTGCTCCTCTAAAATCTCACAGCCTCTAAGATAAATGTTTCTCTAAGCAATAAATCATTCTTAACTTAACAATGGTCCCATCCCTTCATTTCTAGCAACAACAATGATAAGCTAATATCACTAGTATGACTTTTTGCATCTTTTTTCTATCTACAATATTGAGCAAAAACTGGTTTAAACCTTACTTGGTTTTACCCTTAGCTGCACTCCACGTTCAAAGGTGATTTTGTTTCCATAGTTATTCACACAGTGTTTGCCTTCAAAACAAAAACCCTTTTTTTCCTCCAGGACCTAATTAGGTCCAACTTGACATTTTTTTTTAAACTTTGTCTATCCAACAAAACTCTAGGCAATTTTAACTACATTTCCTGTAAAGATTTCTCCTAGTTTATGGTCTCATTCAGTTTGGACAGAGATGGCACTGCCTGAAAGTTTTCTCCTTTATTCATGCTAAGAAACCCCACAGCAAAATTCCCCTTTCAGCATTAGATCAGCATTAAAAACAAATATCTCCTTCTGGACCTTCCTGCACAAAACACATTTTTTTCATTTCTCCAACAAAAATTTTCCCTATTACAGCCCAGCTACTTTTTAAAAATTTTTTGTTTGTTTGTTATATTTTTGTTTTTGTCTAGGTGTGCAAGCCTGGATGGAAACCTCTCTGTAGCCAGAAGTAGGAGACACAGAACAAAGGCTAAGACAGTTTTCCCAGCAGAGAAGGAACTGCAGCCTCTGGGGATTAATGAGGACCTTGCCTGAGTTCTGGAAAATGGAAATAAAAGAACAGGGAGAGGTCTGCAGGTCTGGGAGGTTTCTGGGAACAGGCAGTAGGGAAGAAAATGACTCAAAAATGTCACAGCTCTCAGTGACACCTATGGCATAGAAAAATCCAGCAGATTTTTAGCTTCATAATGATTTTTTTCCCTCTGGTGCAAGGTCAAGCTCTGACCTTCAGCTGCTCTCAGAAGGAAAGAACAATGGAATGTTAATCCCATTTAAAATGGCTGTTTCAATGCTTTCCTGGAAAGAGGAATTAGGCTTTCCTATCCAGAACTCCCCTCAGGTTTTCCACCTACCTGGTTTCACTACCAGTTGTGTCCCACTGCCAAAGGTCACTTTCCAGCCAGATGCTGAATTCACACAGTGACACACTCACTAACAAAAACCACACACAGCTTTGGGTCCCCACAAATGTGTGTGTTTTCCAAAAGAGACCAAGGGGAAAACAGATTCCACCTTTGCCACATCCATTCAAATCTAAATTAGGGTGTTTTGCCAGCTGCATCACTCTGATCTTTGCAGACAGAAACAATTCTGAATGCAGGAGAAATCCAAACCCTATTAGCTTAATGTAGTTGAAGCTCTTGGACAATTTTTGTAATGTTTAGGAGAAAGGAGAATCTCAGACTTGCCCTTATAATGTAAAACAACAATTTGTTTTTAGATGTACCTGATTTCAGAATTAGTTTTGTGCCTCTCCCAAAGGTGAGTTTCCAGGAAGACTCAGTTATCCCACAATAATCAACCTTTATACAAAAATGGCAAAGCAGAAAAGCCTCAGCCTTTAACAACCAGAACACACTGTCTGACATTTCAGAAGGGGATAAAATTTCCACCACTTTAAACGAACTAACAGAGCTGTTTCTAAAACTTCTCATGGTCTAAAGAAGGAGTCAGGCAGATCAAC
>NW_005054559.1:12897-27533 GCF_000277835.1 Geospiza fortis | reverse complement strand
AAAGAAGCAAAGAAAAATTAAGCAGAAAAAAAAACCCAGAAAAAATTAAACAGAAACTTCCAGAGAAAACCAATCTAAGGTTCTAATTTTCCCTGTTTGTTTAGTTGATAATAAATCCAGTAAAGGAAAGAAGCAAGGGAAAACTAAACAGAAACTTCCAGAGAAAACCAATCTAAGGTCCCAATTTTTTCCTGTTTGTTCACTTGATAATAAATCCAGTAAGGGAAAGAAGCAAAGAAAAGTGAAACAGAAGCTTCCAGAGAAAACCAATGTAAGGTCCTAATTTTCCCTGTTGACAATAAATCCAGTAAGGCATGCAAACCCACGTCTGAGAAAGCAACTCTGTCTAATTTTCTCAGTAAACAAAGGCTATTCATGAATGATAATCTCAAACACATTCCCCAATAGGTTCCTCCAGCTGAGATGCTCCACAACACAAACACATTCACTGATTTTCAGCACGGCAGTAGTTTCAGAGCTGCTCCACTCACAGCAACCTGGCAGAGTTAAAAACTAATTGTTCAGAATGTGCTCTCCTCCCCCATGCCCTCTTTCCTTCAATCGTAAAGAAGCTTTTCCCTCTGTATTCTAAGGAAGATCTGACAAAAACCCTAAAAATGCAGTGTGTCCATGGTGAGGTGATACTTACTGGGCTTTACCAGCAGCCTGGTTCCACTTCCAAAGGTCAGTCTGTCTGCATTTCCTGAGTACACACAGCCAAAAACTCCCTTACAAAAACCCCCAGGTTCCTCTGCACATTTCAGGTTCCAGGGCAGGAGACTTCATTGTCACCAAAATAAAACTCTGTGTGCAAAATGCCTGTTAGGGATCCCTCCCTGCTGAAATCCTGGAGTTGAAAATCCATTTCTTTTGAAATAATGGATTTATTTATCCAATAATTAAATAATAAATAATGGATTTTGTAAAGAAGCTTTTCCCTCCTTATCCTAAGGAAGATTGGATAAAATCCCTAAAAATGCAGTGTGTCCGTGGTGAGGTGATACTTACTGGGCTTTACCAGCAGCCTGGTTCCACTGCCAAAGGTCAGTCTGTTTGTACCTCCTGAGTACACACAGCCAAAAACTCCCTTACAAAAACCCCCAGGCTCCTCTGCACATTTCAGCTTCCAGAGCAGGAGAGTCTATTTTCACCAAAATAAAACTCTATACGCAAAATGCCTTTTAGGGATCCCTCCCTACAGAAATCCTAGAGTTGCAATTCCATTTCTTTTGAAATAATGGATTCATTTATCCAATAATTAAATAATAAAGAATGGATTTTGTAAAGAAAGAATTGTAAAGAAGCTTTTCCCTCTGTAACCTAAGAAAGATCTGACAAAAAAACCCTAAAAATGCAGTGTGTCCTTGATGAGGAGATACTTACTGGGCTTTACCAGCAGCCTGGTTCCACTTCCAAAGGTCAGTCTGTCTGCATTTCCTGAGTACACACAGCCAAAAACTCCCTTACAAAAACCCCCAGGTTCCTCTGCACATTTCAGGTTCCAGGGCAGGAGACTTCATTGTCACCAAAATAAAACTCTGTGTGCAAAATGCCTGTTAGGGATCCCTCCCTGCTGAAATCCTGGAGTTGAAAATCCATTTCTTTTGAAATAATGGATTTATTTATCCAATAATTAAATAATAAATAATGGATTTTGTAAAGAAGCTTTTCCCTCCTTATCCTAAGGAAGATTGGATAAAATCCCTAAAAATGCAGTGTGTCCGTGGTGAGGTGATACTTACTGGGCTTTACCAGCAGCCTGGTTCCACTGCCAAAGGTCAGTCTGTTTGCACCTCCTGAGTACACACAGCCAAAAACTCCCTTACAAAAACCCCCAAGCTCCTCTGCACAGCTTCCAGGGCAGCAGACTCTATCTCTATTTGTCACCAAAATAAAACTCTATGTGCAAAATGCCTGTTAGGGATCCCCAAAAAATGAAGGCTGGGGTGCTTCTTCTCTGCCCCCTTGCAGGTTTTGTGTCAATATTTTTACAGGTCAAAAATGATGAAGTGCCCTGATTGTGGAAAGCTTTGTCATAGCCAGGAATCAATTAAGACCCACCCTACAGAAATCCTAGTGTTGAAAATCCATTTCTTTTGAAATAATGGACTTATTTATCCAATAAATAAATAATAAATAATGGTTTTTGTAAAGAAAGAATTGCAAAAAAGCTTTTCCTTCCTTATCCTAAGGAAGATCTGATAATAAACCTAGAAATGCAATGTGTACTTAGTGAGGAGATACTTACTGGGCTTTACCAGCAGCCTGGTTCCACTTCCAAAGGTCAGTCTGTCTGCATTTCCTGAGTACACACAGCCAAAAACTCCCTTACAAAAACCCCCAGGTTCCTCTGCACATTTCAGGTTCCAGGGCAGGAGACTTCATTGTCACCAAAATAAAACTCTGTGTGCAAAATGCCTGTTAGGGATCCCTCCCTGCTGAAATCCTGGAGTTGAAAATCCATTTCTTTTGAAATAATGGATTTATTTATCCAATAATTAAATAATAAAGAATGGATTTTGTAAAGAAAGAATTGTAAAGAAGCTTTTCCCTCTGTAACCTAAGAAAGATCTGACAAAAAAACCCTAAAAATGCAGTGTGTCCTTGATGAGGAGATACTTACTGGGCTTTACCAGCAGCCTGGTTCCACTGCCAAAGGTCAGTCTGTTTGCACCTCCTGAGTACACACAGCCAAAAACTCCCTTACAAAAACCCCCAGGCTCCTCTGCACAGCTTCCAGGGCAGCTGACTCTATCTCTATTTGTCACCAAAATAAAACTCTATGTGCAAAATGCCTGTTAGGGATCCCCAAAAAATGAAGGCTGGGGTGCTTCTTCTCTGCCCCCTTGCAGGTTTTGTGTCAATATTTTTACAGGTCAAGAATGATGAAGTGCCCTGATTGTGGAAAGCTTTGTCATAGCCAGGAATCAATTAAGACCCTCCCTACAGAAATCCTAGTGTTGAAAATCCATTTCTTTTGAAATAATGGATTTGTTTATCCAATAATTAAATAATAAAGAATGTTTTTTGCAAAGAAAGAATTGCAAAAAAGCTTTTCCTTCCTTATCCTAAGGAAGATCTGATAATAAACCTAGAAATGCAATGTGTACTTAGTGAGGAGATACTTACTGGGCTTTACCAGCAGCCTGGTTCCACTGCCAAAGGTCAGTCTGTTTGCATTTCCTGAGTACACACAGCCAAAAACTCCCTTACAAAAACCCCCAGGCTCCTCTGCACATTTCAGCTTCCAGGGCAGCTGACTCTATTTGTCACCAAAGTAAAACTTTATGTCCAAAATGCCTGTTAGGGAACCCAAAAAATGAAGGCTGGGGTGTCTCTTCTATGCCCCCTTGCAGGTTTTGTGTCAATATTTTTACAGGTCAAAAATGATGAAGTGCCCTGATTGTAGGAAGCCAGGAATCAACTAAGATTTCTAAAGAAATCCTAGAGCTGAAAATCCATTTATTTTGAAATAATGGATTCATTTAGCCAATCAATAAATAATAAACAATGGATTTATTTATCCATTTCTTTTGAAATAAATGGATTCCTTTATCCAATAAATCCATTTATTTTGAAAGCTGTGCTTTGAAAAGACAGACATTCCCAGGAGCTCTGCACTCTCCAGTCCTGAGTGGTTTTGCAGGTGAAGATGTGACTGGAGGCAATATCTGGCAAGGACACCTGGCTCATTATTTCACATTAGCAGAACTTCTGCAGGCTTTTTTATATCTGTTAATACACATTAAATAACTTTTTTTATAGGACAGAGAACTGCAGTTCTCTGAAGAGCTATCTTCTCCGTTCTTGCTCATGTAATTCCATATGTGGAGAGCCCTTGTGGTGCTCTTCAAAAGGGATAAATGTGAAAAGCACGAGGAAAGTAATTCTTTTACACTGTCTGCAGTATCTCCTTCTACCAAGAAATACCATGAACATCAAGCAACTTGAGAATTGAGACAGCTCTGTAGTTTGGTGAAAGATTTGTCACTAGTCTGGCACTCCACACTGATTGACATGATTTTACATGATTTTGTCCTTGCATCCTTTGTGTGAGTAGAAAGTCCTGGAAGGACTTCTCTCATAACAGCTCTCTGTGAACTCTCAGACCTTAGCAAAAAAAACTCTAGATTTCTTCTTGCTGCTCTGTTTCCACTAAATATTCCAGCCCCATTCTCATTTCAGCCCCAGGAGCAGCAGATATGGAAGAAGATTCCCCTTCCTCTCCCAGGATAATTACATATTACTGATTTGAAACATCTGATTTTCCAGTACTTCTCAAAACACTCTTGTTCAGATCATGCACTTACTTGGTTTGACACTGAGCCTCGTTCCTCTGCCAAACTGCAACTTTGCATAGCTGCTTCCTGAACTTACACATCATTCAATCCCTTTGCAAAAACCCTCCTGTTCTGCAAATACACCCAAACCAGGAAAACTCCTGCTCTGTGATGGTTTCTGGACAGGAGGGAACTCAGATAATCCCCTCCCAGATTTACTGAACCTGGCAACGAAAATCTAGGCATACACTTGGCATCTCAATAAAATATTTAAATTCTGTAATCTATCCAGATGGGAAAACACTTCCAGCCTTGCTGCAAGCCTCCATTCCTTGTTCCTCACTAAGAATTCAGAAAACATCTGCTCACTGAAATACAAAGATGAGAAAGAGGACTTGCCCTTGCAGTCAGGTAATTAACCATCCTGCTAACAAGTTTCTGTGATGGATATGCCCATTTCAGCTCTTCCTTGCGTATCCTGAGTTGTTCCACACATGTTTAGGTGGATGAATTGCTTATGGGAGGTTTTCAGAAATGCAAGAATGAAGATTTCATTAATGCAACCCCACACAGTTCTCCTCCTGGACCCAATCAGGGCACACATCACTCACTGCATCCTGAAAAATTCCAGGTAAAAACAAGTCTGTAGATGAATTAACCTACACATTGTGGTGCTCACTTGGGTGAGCCTTGGGTTTCTTCCTGTCATTTTCTACACACCACTTTTCATTACCAGTGTTCCCCCCTCCTTCAGTACTTCCTGACATTTGGAAAAGAGAAATGCTTCTCACAGAATTCAGCAAAACCACAGTTTCTCACCTGTGAATCCAAGGCAAAATCTGCCAGAAAACACCATTCTGATGACAAGTCAGGAATGGGGACTTACTAAGATATTTAGCCTGATCTCTATAGAACCCTGGCAGCAAAACCAAGTGTGAGACAGCTGCAGCATTTGAGATCATCACAACTGAAGAAGAATTACACTCTGAGGATCTGCATGATGGACCAGTAATTGGAGCTGAGCACATCTGCAAAATATCTGGCAGAGTAGGAAGGTAAACAGGTAAAAAGAGCTGCTTCCTTAACCAGACTACACTTATCACAACTGTCTGTGTCCCCTGTCCAAACATCTGCTTTCTCCCTCCTGCAGCTGCACTGCCTGAGAGTTCTCTACAAAAGTCATCTCTGAACTAATCTACAAGCATGCTGTGAGCCACAGGACCTGCCTATAAAGAACATGTTGTGCCTTTCACAGTTCAAAATGGGAAAAAACCCAGAACCAACTAGCCAGATGTACATAAAAATTTTACTGAGAATGCTGTCTGGATTGGTTTTCTTCCTTTCTTCCTCAGTTATTTTATTTAAATTTTGACTGCAAATTGGAGATTTGCATATGAACAAAGGTTTGTTCTGATTTCTTTCTACAAAGTGAAAAGAAAGTTCATTTTACTTTACTAATTTCTGTTTCTCAGGTATATCTGCCTCCCAAGTACCAATTTGATCCTGGATTTCAATGGACAACAAAGTCATTCACCCTGGTAGAAGGAGATGACTTTTAATTTAAATTGAATTTCAGATGGGAAGTCTAATGACTTCCAATTACATATTGATTGCTGAACTTTCCCAAACAATGCAGCAGTTTTGAAGTAGCACTGCCCAAACGTGTGAATGGGTAGGAAATGTGTCCTAGCCCCTGAAAAAGTCTGTGCACTTTGTCAGATATTGGCTTGGGTGTGAAAACCCAGCTCTGGAGACTTGAATACAAACTCCTTTATAAAAAGCACCCAGAATTGAACAGACACTTGCAGTTATCCTGTCTGCTTATTCTGTGAGGCTCTAGGAGGAATCTGAATTCATCATTCCAGAGAAGATCCCTGGAGCAGAGCACAAGAACATTTCTGCATCCAGCTCTGCTGAGGACTCAGGGGCAGCACAGAACGGGCTCTCACTGGAGCTGGCATGTGACAAAAGACCATTTTTGAGTGAAAACAAATGCTGCAACACTGTTTTTCCTGAAAGACTTACTTGGAAGCACAAGCAGATGAGTTCCTCCAGCAAAAGTGACCTTCCTGTCACCAGTAGACACACAGTGAGAAGGGTCTTTGTAAAAACCACTGCAGAGGAACTGAGCAGATTCTGTGGAATCTGTTCCACTGTGGAAGCCAGTGTGAAGCAAAATGTCTTGCTCTGCTGATGACGATATCCACAGCAATTTATTTCTGCTGTTTAAAATTTTGCTAAACTAAATCTTATTATACGTAGCAGGGTTTAATATTTTTCTGCTCACTTCAGTATGTATTTTGGGTTTGTAAAAGCAAACAAGTCTTCTATTTCACCTTTTTCCCCAATTTAAGGTATTTCATGGGTACGAAAAACCCCAGTATTTAGTATTGCAGCATTTCTCTGCAATCATTATTGTGTCAATATATCGATTATAAAAGAACAAAAAATGTTTATCTAAATCATTCTATGCCACTGCCCTGGTAACATAGTACATTTGAGAAGGGTTAAGCAAAATCAATAATGAAAAGGTTTTCAGTCTTATGGACTCACCAGAACAGAGATAAGATTTCTTAAACCTTCAACCAAATTAAATATTTAGAAAAAAAGAAGTGTAATTATTAAATTATTCCTCTTCACTTACTTGGTTTTACAATAATTCTTGTTCCTTGTCCGAAAGTTAATTTCCCAAAGTTTCCTGTGTTCACACAGCCAGAAAGTGCTTTGCAAAAACCATCCAAAGAAATACATTTGCCTTTTTAACTCCTCCTTTGCTAGAAGAGAAGCCAACTAAACAAAATTGGGAGTGGTAAATGATAATATCCATAATTTATTCTGGAATAAGACTCATGGCTTAGCTAGAGACATCACCATCAACCTGTTACACCTAATTGGATGTATCCATTCCTTTTCTTTCCCCTTTAAACTGGAAACTGATTTTTTTTTCACCAAGGGGTAATTATCCTTCCATCTTAACTGTATGCCTACTTTCAGCCATAAAAACAATTATAAGGCAATCCTTCATGAGGAAAAAAAACCAACATTTTTTCCTCAATACCTTATTTCCATTTGTGAAGGTGAATTACCAGTTGCAGGCAGAATTTAGAATAATGATGTGTGCAGTAATAAAAACCTTAAAGGAGTCAATTTCTACTGAGTTTCTACCACATTTGCTGGGAAATGTGTCTGGCTTAAAATTAAAAGAAGCCGCTCCCTGTGAGCATCGCCAAAACACACTGCAGCAAATTTCTTCTCCTTCTCTTAAAGGCTTGTGCCACATCCAATCCCACAGGCAGGAATATTCTCATCCAAAACTCTGAGCCACTGCAGTTGAAATGAAAGCTGCTTTGCATTCATTTCACCCACAGCTAAATGAAAAATGGGTACTTTTAAAAACCACTAAGTTCTTACTTGCTCCTACTGATAGTCTGATAGTCTACCTGGCGATGAAAATCCATGTACACTGATATTTTCTGAACACTAAAACTGCAGGTTGCCAAAAAAATCTAAGAAAATTTGTTGGAAGATAAAGACACTCAAGAAAATTCCCATCAATAGATTTCAGTGATCAAGGTCAGGTAAGGACGTGCAAAAATTCTTCAAAATTATAATAACTCAGAAAGAAGGAATTTACATTTTCCATTTCAAGACATGCTCCTGCCTTCCTTAAACAGACACCTGTCTTTTCAAACCCAGACAGTATTACAAAGTCCAGGTTTTGATACATTTCTGGCACTTACTTGGATAAACAGAGAGTTTTGTCCCTTTTCCAAAAGTCAGCTTGTTGTAGCTACCTGCAGAGTTTCACAGTGACAAAGAGCTTTACCAAAACTGCTGGCAGCAGCTTCTGAGTGAAAGGAGATTTCCAGCTTTGATGTGTGCTCACAGATCTCTGAGTTTTTCTTCTCAAATTTTCTAGGTCAGAACCTGACCTAGGGAAGGTGATGAGGTCTGGAGAAGGGGATTGGAGTGAGGTGATCTTTAAGGTCCCTTCCAACCCAAATAATTCTATGATTGAAGTGCTTGGAAAAAAATCCTCATGACAATTCCAAACAGTGAATCCCAGAGCTGTGGGATCCTATCCCGCCAGCACAGCTCACATCTATCACAGATTGTGGTCCATCCTCCTGTGACAGCAGCAAAGATCAAAGGCTTCAAATTGAGGGTTTTATTCTGTAGAAATCAGAATAATTAACTGTGAGCAAGATGAACAGGAAAAAGCAAGACAGGAGTGGAATTTTCCTACAGCACTTTATCCATCCACCTCAGTTAGTGCTTATCTTATCCCAGCTTCCACCAGCCTGCAACATCAAAACCGACTAAACTCCTCATCCAAGTGTCCCCAACCCCTGAACAGCACCAAAATCATGGTGAAGTCTTAAAGATTTATTCCTTTCTAAGATAAGAATTTGCCTTTGTTCTCACATTTCCAGGTCCGGGGAAAAAAAACCAAAACTAACCAATGAAACAACAGTAAACCACAAAACCAACCAAACTAAACAACAACAAAACCACAAACACTTCTATAATCTTCTTGTATAACTAAAATAATACACAGGTAGTCTACAGATCATCTCATCTATTTCTGCCTCTATTTGCATTCCAACAGATGCACACAGATTTCTAGAAACTGGCACTGCAGCCCTCAAATACAGTATTTTCTTTTTCGAACCTACACAAGACCAGCTACACATCAATAAATGACAACTTACATGCAAACAGAAGAGTGGAATATACTCAGAAAATTCTTTTTCCTTCACACTGTTTTTTCCTTATTCCTCTTGTATTATACTCACTTAGATTTACCCTCAGAACAATCCTTGTGCCAAAGCTGAGTGAATTGCCATTTCCAACATTCCCACTGCTCTGGGAATTATTACAAGAGCACCTCAAAAT
Organism: Geospiza fortis; assembly: GCF_000277835.1. Lineage (NCBI taxonomy): Eukaryota > Metazoa > Chordata > Aves > Passeriformes > Thraupidae > Geospiza > Geospiza fortis. The sequence continues at coordinate 18,357 of NW_005054559.1, read as the reverse complement.
GCCAGTCTGAATTCTGATTTAAAAATCTGTGGCAGCCACACAATTCCAGGAACCTTTTACTATTGGTTCATAGCTACTCTGGAATGATCAGCTTCTTTACTGTTCTTTAGAATTCCCTGACTTTATAGTTAATCTCTTCCTTGACAGAAATTTATTTTCTCAAAACTGGTATATCACAACTGTAAGAAACTTCCCAAAAGCTCAAGAAATTTTGCAATAACCTGAACTTGAAACTTGCTGAGTTCTCACAACTCAAACATGAAGAATCACTTGTTTCAGCCTGGTGTAAAACACCTTTTTCTTTAAGGCGCTTCTGAGTATAATTCCAATTAACTCCACGTAGAAAAGCCGTTTGTGACAACCACATGTTGTCCATGCTCCAACCACTTTCTCTCTCAGAATTCTCCATTAGAATTTCACTATAAAACTACAAAAACACCTGTTTTTCACCCGATGGGGCTGTAGGGGCTGCTCTAGTGCTGCTGAGAGATAAATCACTAACCTGTGCTGAAAGCAGTGTAAATTGGTAACCTTGACTTCAGGGACACTGGGTTTCTGCTGATGATTTCCTGAGTGAAAAAACCCTGATTTTCTCCTGTGTAGCTTAACTGTAAATCAAGAGATTTCATGGAGATGTTTTCCCACATTTGGACTCTGTATATTCCTCATATTTAAGGAGAAATAAGCTTTTAGACAAAAAAACCCCACAAACAAACTCAGAAGTTCTTATGCTGAGTGGGTTTTAGTGTGAGACATTTTTGACAAAAAGTAAGCTGGTATTTGCCACAAGTGTTTTCAGTACCATAAAAAGATTTGTAAAATAATTGAGTTAAAAAAGAAGCAAAGCAAAGCAGACTGATGCATGTCATTCATTTTTCACCTCATGCACTGCTTCTAGATCTTTTTCAAATTGCTGATGTACAGAAAAAAAACCCATTGGAGGATCTTAATCCCAATTTTCCTTTCTGAAATGTAACCTCAAACCTTTCCACACAGGACAAACCATTCTGCATGGTGTCTCTGAACAGGCAGTAGCTTCCCAACCCTTTCTCATGGAACACTGGGCTGGCAACCACAACCAGTTTGTCCAGCCAGAAATAGGACGGAATTTGCAGAATGGCATCAAACTGAAAACATCTGATTTATTGCTACTGGCCTTCAAAAGTTAAATGAACTTGAATCAAAATAAAATGTAAATAATAAAAAGAAAAAAGGCATTTTAAAATTAATAAAAAATTTAAAGGAAAATAAAAGATAAAGTAATAAAAATTAATTTAATGGTCATCTCTTTGTATTAAGTTCATCTAAATGCACAAAGAATAATGTGATATAATTTGCTTATATCCATCCATTTGCAGTGTTTTTTCCACTCTTACTCAGCTACATTTTCTGTTCTGAATGATATCTCAGGGGAGATGCCTCATTGCTATATTAGACAAAAGATTTGAAAGAAATTACTGTAAGCAGAATTTTACTGATTATCTTAATTCCTTAATCTTAGTATCTGTTTATCTTAAATCCTTATCTTAACATCTGACTATCTTAATTATCCTAATTTTACTGATATCTTACTTCCCCAAACTGTAGTTGGCAGGGAAGTGATTTGTGCTTCTGTCATTTTTTTCCCCATTTTGGAATTGTAAATGGGAATAAATGGAAATATCATCCCCACATTTCTCCAGCCAAAGAGGAGCAGCTCACCTGAAACCACTGTCAGCTGAAATCCAGACACAAACTGGAGTGTCTCAATGAGTGTGCCCACAGCAGCTCCACCCTTTACAAAAACTCCTCCTCCCTCCTCTCATGGATTTTAAGATATTTCTGTAGCCCATTATGATTTTTAACTATTCCTTATCACATGAAAGCAATTCTAATGCTTGTTTTAAAGTGATTTGAGAATTATAGGCAGGGATTAAATATTTAAAGCTGTGAAAGATCCATGAAAATATCAGCAGCTCTAAAACCAGACACTCTTTTCTTGGTGTGTTAACTACGCTAACTGACATGATTGTGATGAAATCAATAATTCTGTGCTGGTTTCTAAAATAACTGAATACATGCAGATTTTCCTTAGATCAAAAAGAAGATTTATTTAAAACTTTTACTTTTCCCAGTAATGTAATTGCTCTGTGTCCCACTCTGTACGGCAGAAAAACATGGATATTCAGGATCAGCTGAAAAAATCTGGGCATCCCTTCCAGAATAGCTCAGTCCATCACTTCCACTCCAGTCAAGCAGTCTCAAAGTACATTTACTTGCAGAAAATAAGAAAAAGGAAACAATTAGAACCAGCAGCTGCTGATATTTTCTTCTTGGCTGGCAAGAACAGCCAGGATTTTGTCTTTACTCAGGTTTATCCGGGCTAAATTGAAGTGTTTGTGGTTCCTGCTCAGCAGTAACTCCCAGTGTCACAAAATAATCCCTCCTCACCATGTCCAGGTGAGTTTTTCTCTGTAGGTCAGCCACAGCACAACTGGCATTTGGAATTTTCCCAAGTGCCATTCCCAAAATTACTGTACAGCATAGTGAGGAAGGAAGTAAAGGGAAGGGAGGGAGGAATGGTTATTGTTCAAATTACAAATTATTTCTATACAATTTAATTACATTTCCAAGCCATCCCCTATGTGCAATCCCTACCAATATTTTCAGCTAAAAACTGGCTGAGATGAGGAAGGAAAAAGAGCTGAAAAGCAGCAGATCACATCACTGAAGAGCTTTAAATGTCTCACCCAGATTTCCAAATAGACAAACTTGCTCAACAAATGGGAACTCTCCCACTGATGCTACTATAACATATATAATTGGAAAACTTTATGTATTTATATAAAATAGATAGAAAAATCTTTATTAATTCAAAATAATTTAAAGACAAGGACAGGCCAGTTCAGTGTATTTAAATCATTGCATCCTCTTCCACATCCCTGCACCACTTTGCTACAGAACAAGATTTAAGGGATTTAACAGCTGTGTCCTGGTTTATAGAGTGAATTATCCACCAAAGGATAATTTGGGTTTTCCCAGAGTCCCACAGCAAGTGACCATGTCTGAGGCTGTCCTTTGAGTCCCACCCTCCCCTCGTTGCCTGTTCCTTTAGACCCCTTACCGCTGTTCAAAGCACACCCTTGGTATGGGGATGCCTAAAGGAGACAGCTCCAAAGCACAGCCCCTGAATTCCCAGACGGATTAAATTAAAGAAGTATCATGTCCACATGTTTGTGCCATGCAAACAGACTCACCTGTTGGCAGAAAAAGCCAGGTGCACAAGCAGAACCTGATGTGAGAAGCCCCAGTGAGAAACTCCTCGGCAGACATACAAGGACTGGAGCTCCTGAGGGCACCTCAGCTGCAGGAAAATATCATGAAAATATCAGCAGCTTCCTCACAATATCCTTATCCTGGGCTCCAGGCACTCTGGCACTTGTATTCCCTCATTTTCTTATCAACATCTTCATTGCCTGAAGCCAGAAGATTGGGTTGCATTCCTTGCTGGTTCAGACTTGCTGCTTGCTTAGCCAGGCATCCACACCTTTGGAAGACTTAGGTGTAACAGCTTCTTGGGGCACAAACCCATTCCTTAACCCCATCAAGACATCTTTCCTCCAGCCCAGGAAATTTTTACCACCAATTCCTTGAATAGTTTGTTGTTTAAAACTCCTTTAGAAATACTGAGGAAATTTGAAAGCAGTGCTGCAAGTGCTGCCTGTATTCTACTCCATTTCTTCTGTTACAAATCACTTCCAGATGTAATCCTGCTTTAGTTTGAACCTTCAAATGCAGTTTTTCAGCTTTCAGTTTCCTGATCCTGGGCTTTCCAAAGCCTCTGTATCACTTAGCAAGAGTTTCCAACTTCACCTGCTGGCAGGGGCAGAAGAAGAGCAAAAGAAGAGCGAAGAAGTTTAATTTGTGGCATGTGGAGGCGCAACACTTCTTGTGGGGTTTGGGTGGTTTCTTTGATTGGTTGGTTTTTTTGGTTTTTTTTTCCTCCTGCTTGAGCTATTTGCTGGATTTCATAAATTTGAAAGTGTTGTGAGAACAATAAACACTTTGGCCAGAAGAGAGCAGGAGAGATCAGAGAAAGAAGTTCAGTTTACATCAGTAGATCTAATTTTAGCAGGAACTTTTTAGTATTTAGGGGAAACAGAACACACTGGTAAGAATATACCCAGCAAATGCAGGAATATGATTATTACATTGTATTTTTAATGCTGTCTAAGAAAACAGAAGGATTCAGTGGCACAAAAAGCTATTTAAAAAAAGCTATTTTGTCCATTATAATGGAGTTTGATACTGTTTAAGTAAAAAACAAGAAAAAATACATTTATCATCTTATCAAAGCATGTCAAAAGGTTTATATGAAGAGACAGTGAAACAGTCTGGTTTACCCTCTCAAATAAAATGTTGAGATTAAAAAGAATATTATGAGGAAATCCAATTTAAAGAAAAAAAGGGAGGGGGCATATTTTTAAATCTCATTCCATGTATTTGAATTACTTCTAGCAAATTAAAACTCAAAGAATTTTTGAGGTTTGCTTTGAATATCTTTTTAAATATATGCCCACCCTTCCTCCCAAACACCAGCCTTGCAGCTGGGGTTTAGTGTTTCACTCTAAATACAGTTTTCAGTTTGCCAGTGAGCAAAATATTCTCCCTGCTATTCAGATTCCCTTGTTGTTCACGATGCTTTTTCATGTAACCTCTTGAAAGAGGTTTATTCTTTCAGGATGCTTTTAATGCTTTCTGCCACAGGAGAGAGCTCTCACCATTTTCAGTTGCTCAGCAGGACAGATGTCAGATATCACACTCTCTGTGTGAAACTCTTGGGGTTTGAAAGACAGGTGTCTGCTAAGGAGGGTGGGAACCTCCCTTGGAATGGAGAATATGACCCCTTTCCCTCCAAATTATTATAACCTTGAAATTAAGGGGCTTTCTGGCAAAGATATGGGAAAAAGATAACAGTCCTTTACTAATAAATTTATGTATAACAACTCAAACAAACAACAGTACCAAACAGAACCAGACACCTTGTCAGCCTGTGCTCACAGCCACCCACAAGCCACACATGCTGGCATTTTGTTGCTTTAAAAAATCACTTCTGCCTTTCTTTTTGCTATCAATGTCCTGGAGCAGTGTCTTGGTTTGAAAGACAGCTGTCTGCCAGGGGAGGTGAGAACTTCCCTGGGAATGGAAAAATATGACCCCCCTTCCCTCCGAATTATTATAACTTATTGTATAAATATAATTATATAAATTATTATATGGGGCTTTTAGACAAATATATAGGAAAAAGAATAACAGTCATTTACTAATAAATTTATGTAGAACAACTCAAACAAACAACAGCACCAAACAGAACCACGCACTCAGTCCCAGCCTCTCTCGGCTGCAGGCACTTTCCCCTTTGGGGCAGTTCCGGGCACAGCCAGCAGGGGCGCTGCTGGCTCCCCCCCACCCCCGGGGGGG
>NW_005054559.1:9521-12735 GCF_000277835.1 Geospiza fortis | reverse complement strand
CGTGGTGCCCCTCTGTATGGCAAATGGAGCTGTGGCAGGAAGCTCAGCGCGGCACCTGGAGCAGCAGAGGCAAGCAGATCTCTGAGGGGGGCAGGAACAAAATGTATCTGAAACTCCGCACTGTAGAAGGAGCTGTGGGATGTCCTGGCCGGCAGGGTCTGTGGGGTTACAGTGCAGGGGAGAACCCAGAGCTGTGGCATTGAGAAGTAGCGGGGCTGGGCAGTGACAGCCTGGCTTCTGAACACGGCCTAGAGAAAGTCCTTCAGAGGTGGCTCTGGGGCTTGGAGTCCCATACTCCCCCCTCCTCCTCACCCCAAGGAGATGCTGAGGGTCCTTTCTAATGAGGGAGGGTGCTGATAATGTCCCAGTCGATAATGTTCTTATGAGCAAAGGCTCACCCACAGTAAGGAAGAAGCAGTACAGAGCTGGACTTTGGCAGTGGCAGTGAATTCTCCCCACAGCAAGAAACGGCTTGTCTGTTCTCCCCCAATGCTGATAGCAAGAGAGAGCTACAAGCTGTGCCCTTGTCCCCAGCCCAAAATCTCGAGGTATCTCTGCCCTTCCCAAGAGAATGCCCCTCAGACAGACAGTGCAGCCAGCTTCACTCCTTCCCCTCCCACTTGGTTACATCTTTTGTCTCTCTTAAGTGCCAGTCCTTCTTGTCTCTTAAAAACAAATGAGACAAGATTCCATGAGAGAAATAAACAAAATTTAAAATCCTAGCCCCCAGCAAAGATGTGCCAAGGAGAAGTAAAAATACTTATGCGGTGCTGGAGGTGAAAATTTTCCTAAAATTACTTTAAAAGTTTTATTGAAGTTCCTATTGTGGGTGATCTTGTCATCTAAACTGTGGAAAAACTGAAAGCTGTCCAACAATTTTAGAGAATTAAGGCATTATTTTATTCTGGCCAGGATGTTGTTCTGGCCAGGATGTGCAACAGAAACCATTTCATCCTCACTCCTCCAGGGCCAATCCTTCACCCATTGGAGATGCAAAACTGAGTATTTCACTGACCTCTGAGGGAAATTGTCACAGATACCTTGCTGCACTAACTGTTTCTGTCTGTGTGCATTTGCTAGAGCAAATATGAGAGAAATACTGTTTTTTTAGATATTTAAGCACCTCAGATATCTAAGTATTCAGTTCTGTAGGTAAAGTTAAGTTAGAAGTTTACTTAAGTGCTGCTAAGTGTTGTTTTTTTGCTAAGCTGTTAAATATAAGTTTTGCTAAATATCCTTTTGTTAAGATGCTAAGTTTGAACTGAAGTTGTATGTATAAGTTAGGTTAAATGCTGTGAAGTGTTTTGATTGTTGAGGTTAAGCTATAAAGTTCACGTTAAGTTGGGTGTAAGTTAAGTGCTTTCCCCATGTTAAATTACTAGACTTAAGGTATAAGTTAAGCTAAAGAACTGTGAAGTTTGAGTGCTGCTATTAAGCTTTTAGGCCATGTTCCTTTTCATATTTGCATGCAGTGTCTTTTCACATGCACACAGCCCCACATACACACACACAACCCTAGAGAGTTCACAGTTCATTTCTGTTTTGATTGTGTGGATTTTGTTTGGTTTTGCTGTTGCTTGTTTTTCCTTGTGCCTTAGCTGTCCTGTAAGTAGTAGTAACTTGTCCTGTTTGTTGATTAGTATGAAATCTGATTTTTGCTCATACACTTGACAGAGATATTTTAATCAATTTCAAACACTCTTGTTTGTGACAACAATTTTTAGTGTTTGGTTTCCCGTTGGTTTCTGATCCCTTGGCCATCAATGATACTGAGGTTCTCATTCTTCGTTCTCTTATCCATCTTTCCCAGACCAGGTGTCTCTGACCATGCCAGGGCTGATGTTTGGAGCTGATGTTGGTTTATGTTGCTATATTTTGTGTATCTTCTGTGCTACTCATCGTCTCTTAAGATGTTAAGCTACTCAGGCCCGGAGTGCTGAAATACTCCTTAGCAAAAAACTTCAGTTCCTTTCCCCCTTGGCAAAGGTGAACAAAACCTCTGACTAAAGGTATAGAAAGAAAGTTTGAACTTCTTATTGCCCCCAATATGAGAAAAATATCTCATAAATGCAGAAGGATTGGGGCTGGAAGGGATCTCTGGGGATGACTGGGTGTCCCCTGCTCTAGCAGGACTGTCTGGAGCTGTTTGCCAAATACCACGTCCAGGTGGCTTTTGAATGTCTCCAGGGTCAGTTGCTCAACCCCTGGAGATTTTCAAAGGCTCTCCTGGAGATTTTCAAATGCTGTGAGCACAATCAAACATGGAAACATGTAGGAGAATAGGCTAATACTGTAAAAGTGTATTGTACCAAAGGGTTCTGCTTATAATCATCCTCCATTCTTTTGGTAACATGGGATCCTTTACAGGACAATATTGTTTTTTCAGATGTCAGGATAATTCCTCATGCAAATGTGCTGCTTTAACAGAAGGTATTTTAATACAGAGCACCATTTCCCCCACAAGACTTTCCTCACCTTATATCAGGTCACAGAGCTGCAGATTCTGTCCCCTTATGTGGAATTAACTGCACTAATTAACTGACAATCTTACTATTGGACTGCACTAAAGCTCCAAGTTGTGAGATTTATTCTGGAAACACTTCTATTCTCCTGTTTTCTTAAGCTGCATGTTCTGCATTGCCAATGCAAAACGAAAAGCCAGTGCTTAGTGGGGACAATCTGGGACCCTGTCATGAACTGAGGGCTTTAGGTGAATGAAACCCCCACTGCCAGAGGTGTCAGCAAAAGCAGGTTTGACACAGATTTGCCAAAGTGTGGCACTGTCCCACAGCAATGCTCACTCTGCAGCTTTACTCCATGGATGAATCAGGGACAGGACCATCAAATTGGAATTAATTTTTTGAAAGATTGATGTGGAGACTGGGGGCAAGAAAGGGGCAGAGCTGTAAAAGGAATCCCTCCCACTGAGATATGAGGTGCAGAAAGGACTCCCCTGCTTTCTAAACTCCTTCTAGAGGAGATGTGGATGGATCCAATCCTAGTCCCAGACTTCATCAAGAATTTATGACTAAGGGATTACAACAGCATTTAATCATTAACCTTTCCTTCCAGTGCATCTGATTCCACTGGTTTTGTCTAAGGGAATATTCTCAAAATAGAAATCTGCCTGAGAGATTGGGAACAGGTCTGGAGTGCTTGAGAAAAAGGTTCTGGGTGTCATTTGAAAATCAGTATAGAAATATTGGTGAAGGGC
>NW_005054559.1:4158-8450 GCF_000277835.1 Geospiza fortis | reverse complement strand
TGGCCAGGCAGGAGTGAACAGTGTTGCATGTCTTCAGGGGAAGGTGCTGCCTTGTGTCCTGGGTGGTCTCTGTCAGCAGCTCTGCCCCTGCTTGTTCAACCCCCTTGTGCTGCTGGTTCACATTCTTTCCTGCTCTTCTTTGGGTTCATTCCCCATGTCTGGAAGAGCAAAGGGAGGTTTAAAGTACATTTAATGAAATTGGGCCTATGAACCCACTGCTCTATAAGTGTCTGATGAGGACAGATACACTCACAAAAGTTAGGCTGGACTATCTTTTGTTGCTCTTCAGACACTTTAATTTTAAAATCCTCCCCATTCTTCTCTTTACTCCCACATATTTTTATTTTGGGATCCTTGCCTTTGAATCCTTATTTGTCTGGATTTTTCTCCAGGCTTTGTGCTCTGCCACTTGATATAGTCAATGAGATATTTCTTAGGCTGTTCAGGTAATAGCAGAGTTTCTCTGGCAAACCAAATTTGGGAACCAGCCTTAAGAACTGAGCTTTGAATAGAGAAAAATGCTTTTTCCTTTGTCCTTTGGGAGTCAGGTTGGGCTTGTCTTAATTGCTTTTTGAGGGAGGAAATTGGTTTTCTTGTGTGTGGTTTGGTTGTTGTTGTCTTTTTCGCCAGAATACTTGCAAGGGCTGTGAAATGGCTTCAGGAGCAGATGAATAGGCCTGATTCCTTGTGGGGCTAAGGACATACACAGGGACAGGAAGTCACTCCTGGCATATGCTTCCAGGCTTTCCAGACACCAAGCTGTGAGCTCCCTTACCTCAAAAAAGAAACAGCTTGATGCTCATGAGGGTGTTGAAGGCGATGCCTTTTGCCAGCAGGACTCTCAAACCCAACACCGCCATGGACAGCATATTCACTCTCTGCTCTTCACAGTCTGCTCAGTGACCAGAAAAGAGGGTTTAGGTTTTGGTGTTGTGATCTTGACAGAAAGTGGAAAATTCACAGGTGACAGTTTCAGGGAAAGGAAGAGCAGCAAAGGAACAGCTGAGAGAGAACATGGCAACAACAGGGGAGCCCAGGGTCTGTCTCTGTTGCTTTTTGCTTCCTGGGGCTTGTGTGTAAGTGCAGGAGCAACCTTGGGACAGCAGCTTGTGTGTGCTGAATGTGTTGTGTTCTGAGTCCTCTGCCCTGGAGAAAATACATTTCCATGCCTTTATCCCCCAGAGAGCAATGTAACTTCACATCCTGTTTGGGTAACTCACCTTGTGCTGAGGGCTCTGTGCTGTTGCAAACCCTCCTACTAGCCCCTTCAGCACCTTGAATGACCTTCAGGACTACAGAAACAATACCACAAAATATAAAATGGGATTTAGTAAAAAACCTGAAAACATGCCGCACTTTGAACTTTTTGTTGGTGGTTGGATCGGCTGTTCCAGGTTGTGCTGCAGCAAGTTTGCTGCTGCAGGGTGAAATATGTAGTCATAGGGAAATTCCTGTTTTAATCAAATAGATTGTGTCTTCCCTCTTTTTCCCAAAGTTGTTAAACAGTTGAAACCATTTCTTTCAGATGCTTTGGAACATCTTTCAGCTCTCCCTGTTGAAATACCAAATATCTTTCTGATTTCCTGGCTGCCCAGGGCAATGCTGACTAGCAGGAGAAGAACACCAAGCCCCACAGGACATTGTCCCTAGAAAAATGTTGCATCTGTGCCACCAAACCATACCTGGCAGTATTGTTACCATGCTGCTATCGAACTTGTCCATGCAGACCTCCACTGTTGCTGAAGCAGATGTGTGCTGTTCCCCAGAGGTGATATTCTTGGCATGAAAAATCGTTGTTAAAGGTGTTGGTAAAGGTGTTTCCACAGTGGTGCCACCATCTTGTGATGCAGTTGTTTTCTCCCCTACGACCTCTAGGGTAGAAGTTTTTGGACTGTATGTAACAAACCCCATGGTTTGGACAGGACTGATTTTACTGCAGGCTTGCCCAAGTGCGGAGTGATAGAAAACTCACATAGACTCAGGTGTGACTAATTCGTAACAATCCCATTTACTGTCTTTTATGTAATTATTCCTTGTCCTTAGAGGTACAAATAAGAAAAGAAGATTGCTTAAACTTGCAGCCAGATATATCTTATAAAGTAACTTTATCTTATAAAGTAAGAGGAGGAGCCCTCTATTCCAGAAAGTAATGGGCCTTAGCATTCTTAATGAATGTTTAATCTGGATTAATGCAACCTGAACCAAAAGGAAGACCTTCTCTGTCCTTTACTGAGCCCGCAACAAAAAATGCCTGGAGTATTCCACAGTGATACTAATGGTTGTTATTTTATGCCATTTTGATTTGAGGAACTGGCAAAAGATTGCATGGTAAAGTATCTGTGCTGTAAACCCCTTAAAGTGCATATTTTAAGTAGCAGCTCCCAAAGGAACTCAGAACCCAAAGGAGGAGGTTGCTCACATCCTGGAAACTTTGGCTTCAACACATTAAGTATTTCAGCAGACTCAAAAGGGACTTTGATACTTTAAGTTCAATGTCTTTTACTGTCAAACATAATTCCAGAGTCTCTGTGAAGCTGTGAAAGTATCCTGTCATTAGCTATAAAAAGAAAACCATTGAACATTCAAGGAGTTCTTGACTATGAGGCACTTGTGAGAATTTAAGCCCAAGGCTATTTCACCTCCTTCCTGCTCTGTCCCCGACAGTGGAAAATTCCTTACCTGGGAACACTGTCAGTGTGGTGCCAGTGTCCAACCAGAACTTCTCCAGCCAGGAGTTACAGATCTGTCTCAAAACTCCTCATACTGGGAGCTCTTCACTGAGCTCTGCATCCCTGCCCCAAGTCAGTCAGTGCAAGCCCGCTGGAGAATTGGACACTGGACAGTGAATTTGGGCCAGAGTGCTGCCCAAAGTGGGAATAAGTTATCACAGGCTAAGCAGTGCCCTGCTGGTGTTTGGGGATCATGGAATAATGGTGCTGTGCAGAGTGAGCCCAGTTGTTCCTGGGAAACGTTCCTGAGCAGATCCAAGCTGAGGGTTTGGCTTGAAAGGCTGGCTGGGGAGCGAGTGCATTCAAGGGATTATTGCAGCTGAAAACTCTTTCAGTCAACCCAACCTTTAAATTCCCTTGTTCTCCCCCACATTAATTTTAAATGAAGTTTTAGGAATAAAGAAATGTCACTTACTTGGTAGAACTGTGAGAGCCGTCCCTGGTCCATTTATCTTCCTCACACACTGGAATACTTCGTATTCCAATAATTCAATCTTTCTTCATGCTGTGTAAACTTGTTGTAAATCAAGAGATGGATCACTAGATAGTTGGCCTAATTATCCATAAGTGCAAGTCCATGAGAGCATCCAGAGGTACTTTTACTTTGTAAACTGAAAAGGGAAAAAAATTACTTGTTTAGTTCAGTGATTTAAGTTAGCTTGATTGGCTACAGAATTTTCAACTTCTCCTTTTCTTCCAACTTTTAGAACCTTCATGAGCTCTTTTATGTATCCAGGATAAAAGGAAATATATGTAGGATGTTCTGCTTCTCTTCTTAAACATTACAGTCACCCACCTTCTTTCTTTCCTAAAATATATCACCTTTTTTCATTCTTTGGGTTTTTGTACAGGTCCCTATCCTGTTTATATCATTGTGATACCACCAGCTTATGTACACCACAGTGATATATTTCATAGCAAATACTGTCTCTTTTTCACTCCACAGAATATTGGATTTTACAGACAGTCACATGACCCCTTCAGTGGTTATAGATCTGACATACCACATGAAAAAACACCATATGGCTTTCAAGGAAGAATCTAAAATAATATCTGAAATAATGAGTTTTAAATGAGAACTTTGTGATTACATGACACCTCTGAAAAGTCTGAGGGAGTTAAGCTGGATAGAAAGCAGGAAAATTATCATTATTATGTTGTTGTTATTCCCAAGGATAGAGGTGTGTTTCTCATTTTTTAATCAGTGATTATAACAGCAATGCTACTATTTCCCATTGTTAACAGGGGTTTGTTCAGCTTCTGTTCCCTTGTGTGTCAATTTTTTTCTCTTCCTTGTTGCTTGAGTCCTGCAGGAAAGCTGGGGAATGTGCTGATGGGATGTTTCCAGTCCATTAAGCCCTTGGCATGAAAAAGAGAACAAGCCCTAAACCCCTCCTGCCCCAGGCCTGGGCACACACAGGTGCCTCTCACATCCCCTGCCCTGCCTGGCAAATCTTCCCAGAGCAGTGAGACCTCCCCCTGCTCCTCACTGAGACCTCCCAGGCCGTTAAACAGCCCCTTTGTATTCGAGTGGCTTCAGAGAAAAACCTATGCTGAAAGCCA
>NW_005054559.1:0-3947 GCF_000277835.1 Geospiza fortis | reverse complement strand
CGTCTTTCTCTCGGCCGCCTTTTTCCTTTGTGCAGTTCTGATCCTGGCCGGCAGGGGCGCTGTTGGCTCCGGGCCGGCAGGGCGGGTGCAGTGATTCCCCCGCGCCAGCAGGGGGCGCTGTGGCGCGAGCTCGGCTCCCTCATGAGGCGATGGCGGCTCAGGCGGTGGAGGAGAGGGGAGGTGGCTCCCTTTGCAAAACTCACGGGGTGGCTGGTCTCTGCCACGGCTGGTGGTGAAATGTGCTGCAGCAGGAACCTCGGAGTGGTGAGCTGGAGCAACAGAGGTGAGTACACCTGGATGGCAAACAAAGCGTAGCAAAATCTCTGAAACTGTGGCAGGAGCAGCGGGGGTTGGGCAGACATGGGGTGTAGAGTTAAAGTGCAGCAAAAGGCCGAAGCAGCTGCAGAAAACAGCTGGGCTGGGCAGTGATAGCTGGCTTCCCACAAGCAGTGGGGGATGCTCCCTCAGGGACCCTGGGGTTCCAGGAGAGTTGTTCCAAAATTGTCCGTGTGGGTCACCGGCAGCAGGGAACGAAATTGTCCGTGTCCTTCCTGGGTCACCGGCAGTAGGGAACACACTCCAATAAAGGAGAAGACCTGCAGAGGGGTCTCCCTCACTCTGATGGTGTTTCCCTGACTGATTCAGTAGAGCTGCCCTCCAATACAACAGGATGGCTCAGTGCAGGGCCCCCCTAATTGAACACTAACAGAGTGGTCGGGCACAAGGGTCTCAGCTTTTCTGGGGCACTGGCAGAGAAATTAAACATTAGGGGTCAAGGAAATCTCCTCACACTCAGGGTTGAGGAAGCCTCCTGCTTTCATGTGACAGAGACAAAGGTGAGAATTGTGGCAAAGCCTGAGGAGAACTGCCTGACCCTCTGGCATCTCTAACTCCTGTCTGGGATGCCTCAGGCACTGTGCTCAGGAACAAGCCCATGGATGCATTTGCACAGGTCTCCTTAGGTCTTCCATGAAAGCCTACACTTGTAAAGAAAGAAATGAATGGACAGTGCTCAGAAGAGCACCTGTGTTTATTCACTTGGAGGCAGAGCTCAGAGTGCAGGGAAGGAGTTTTTCATCATGTCCTGGGAAAGTCCATCTTAGCAGTGCAATTCCAGGTGCAGTGCTGCTCTTCTGCAATGTTGTTGTGACTCCCTAAACTTCATGAAGTATCCAAATGTGGTTCAGTTCTACTTTTCCATGTTAAAACTGCAGCTCTTTCAGTGCCCATTGTGTTTCTTGGTCACGGTTTAACCACCAGTGGTAACTAAGCGCCACGTGGCTGCTTGTTTCTTTCCACTTCATTGAACTGGGGAGAGGATTGGAAGGGTAAAAGTGAGAAAAGTCATGGGTTTAACTCAGCACATTTAAATAACTCAGCACTTTTATGAATAAAGCAAACACTGTATGTGTGAGCAAGGCAAAGCAAGGAATTCATTGACTACTTTCCATCCACAGCCAAGAGTTCAACCTATTCCAGAAAAGCAGAGCTCCATCATGTTTAATGGCTACATGGAAATATAAATGCCATCACTCAGTATGCCCTCATTCCTTCCTTTTTCTCATCTTTATATGCTGAGCATGATGTCCCATGGCCTGGAATCTCTTTGGTCAGCTGGGGTCAGCTGAACCAGCTGTGTTCCCTCCCAAATTTTGTGTACCCTCAGCTACTCAGCGGTGGGTGGAATGAGGAGCAGAAGAGGCCTTGACTCCATGTAAGCACTGCTCAGCAATAACACAAACACCCCTGAATTACACAAACTCTTTCCAGCACAGATTCAAAACATAGTCCCATTCTGGCTAATAGGAGGAAAATTAACTCTACCCCTCGTCTTTCTCCTGTCCCTATTCCAGTCTCTGCCCCTGCCTGTCCCTCTCCCCTCCTGGGCTGAGCTCCTGCCTGGCCAAATCTGGCTCCATGGGAGCCACAGAGGAGCTGAGCAGAGCTGCCCTTCCAGTGTTTTGTCTTTGCTCCTGGGTATTCTGAGCTGGGAAGAGCTGGTGTAGTCTGGGTCTTCAGAAAACCAAATACTGAGGTGAAATCTCAATGTCACAGGCAGGACTCATTCTTCTAAGCATCAGTATTGCAATAGAAAGGAGGATGATTTAGGAAGGAGGGCTGGGAGATGCTGCAGAAACCAGAGCAGTGACCAGACCTTCCCCAGCTGCCCAAGGTTGAAAAGCAAGGTTTGTCCCTCTCAGCTGGTGGGGGATAGGTGGTGGAGCAAATATTGACTATGCAGACAGTGCAGGACCCCACACAGGAGTAAGTGGATATGGACTGACAAAATCTGTGACTCCATGGAGAGCTCCCCTTGGAGCAGGCTCCAGGCAGGAGCTGTGGTCCCATGCAGTGAGGAGCCCAAGCCAGAGGAGGTTTTCTGGCAGGGCCCATGCGCCACAGAGGAGCCACAGTGCCATGGTCTGTTCGTGAAGGGCTGCACCCCATGGGAAGGACTCACTGGGCTGGAGGAGTTTGTGAGGAACTGCAGCCAGAGGGAAGAACCTGCAGTGGAGATGTTCCTGGAGAATGTCATCCGTAGGTTGGACTCCACACTGAAACAAGGGAAGAGAATGAGAAAGAAGACCTGGCAAAGAAATTGTGTTTTGAAGTGATTGCAAGCCACGTTCACCATCCCTGTGCAGTGATCAGGTGGAAAAGATGTATCATGATTTGTTCTTATTTCTCACTAACCTATATTGATTGATTGGCAATGACATGAATTCCTTTTCCCAGGTCAATGTGTTTGCACATGATGGCACTGCTGGGATATCTCCCTGGCCTCATCTGGACCAACAAACATAAATTGTGTATTTTCCCTCCTGTTCAGTAGAGGAGGGGCACTGGGACAGCAGCTTGCTGAGCCCCTGGAGGACAACCAAAGTCAACTCACCACACCTCAACTCCTTCTCCCTGGTCAGGTGCACTGTTGCAGCCACCCTGTAGAGCAATGTCATCCCTGGTGATGTGGCTTTCCTAAGCAGCCTGGCTGCACCCAGCACAGCACTCTGGAAGCTCCAGCAACACATCCCCATCATCCCATGGCTCTGCAGCCGAGGCATGGAGGAGAAATGAGGCGCAAGGTGCACTAAATCTGCACTTCCCAAACTGGAGCCTCTGCAGTTCCCAGGACAGATCCTCCTGCACCATCAATGGCCCCAGCCCTTCTAGCAGCCCTCCCTCCAGTGCCTTTTAGTGCCACCCAGCCAGAGGGACATGTCCTGCACCTGCCATTGCCTGACAAGAGCCCTGGGGAGCAGCTGCGAGAATGAAATGCTGAGAGATCTGTCTTCCCCATCTGCTGGTTTTTGGTTCACTCTGCTGCAGAGCTGCTCCAGGGTGAGTCCGCTCTACAGTAATATGTTGCTGCATCCCCTTGCTCTACTGCCAGGATCTGCAGTGTGTAGCTGTTCTTGGAGCTCTCCAGTCTTCCCTTAAAGCGATCTTGGAAACCTCCATAGGTATCACCATTGACATGAATCCATTCCTTGCCCTGTGGGCCCTGACGGTACCAATACATATCGTAGCTGCTCATAGAACCTCCCTTCATGCTGCACTCAAAGGTGACTTCATCTCCCTCTTGCATGGTTACTCCCCTGGGGTGCTGCTCCAAGGTCACCTGGCCAGTGACTGCTGCAGAGAGCAAGAACAAGCCACAGTCACTCCAAGATTCAGCAAAGGTCAGGGCAGTGCTGGTGGGGCTGTGGACTGGCACTGAACCTGTGGGAGGACAAAATCCTCATATCTGAAGCCAGCTGAGACATATGGACAGAGCTGGTGGCAGCTAGCAAGGCTCACAAGGAAGGAGCCACCACATGTCGTTCCACCGAGTCAGACAGGGAGCTATTTCTGATTTTCCTCAAAGAAGCAGGAAGAATTTCCACCATGGGGGGACAAATCCCTTTTTCCTTGCCGAGACAGGATGGTGAGGAACCCACTGTCCTGTC
>NW_005054558.1:696309-726264 GCF_000277835.1 Geospiza fortis | reverse complement strand
CTCTATGTAAAAAGATTAAAAATCATAGAAAATGATGATACCTGTTTTACTGCCTGCTCCGAGTTCCACAACACACATCTTCAGAGTTTGATGCTCCCCTGACATTTCGAGGAATCCTTCTTACAAAATAGGAAAGAACAGAGGGAAATGGTAATTATCTGTGTAACATCACAGTAATTGTCAGAGCCCTGGCAGCTGCTGAACTGTATTGAAGCAGACATGAGTGGACAACACTGATTCAGGCTTTTCAAATTACGACATCTGTTTCTGGTTCTGATATGCAAAGGCTGTTGCTTAAATATTATTTTAAATTCATCCTCTCATGTAAACACAAGAATACATGCTTTGTTTTTACTGTAGGGTTAGTTCATTTTTTTGGTAGCAAATTTTCATAAATAAATACCTGAATGGAAGACTTTTAAAGCCAAGGAAAAAGAGTGCTGTAGTGCTAACAGAGGATTATGGTAAGAACTACCTTTCACACTGAATTTTTGGCAAGAATATTTCAAATTTGACGGAAATTAATTTTTTTATTTGAAATATTTCTGATTTCTCTCATTTCAAAGATCTCAACTGAATTAATCTGGAGTCAACATTACCTTTTCAGCTCCTGTAGGAAAAAGATATTATCCCAAAATTCTGAAATATCTCTAAAACCCATACACTGCCCCTATACCTCCTCAGAGAATTGCAGCACACATAGGAATATGGGAAACATGAACAGTTTCAGTGGAGTGGACACATGAGAAAGGCTGCTAAGAAAAAGATAATTTGTGAAAGGCATTTTGCATCCAAAGAAAAGAGAAACCCTTAGTGATATATTTCTCATTGATATACCCCTTCCCAGCCCTGTGCTCTGGAATTTCTTAGTGCGCTGCCACCTACCTTCCCTTGCCTGTGGTTGAACCAGCTCAGTTACCTTTACTTTCCCTGATATTCCTGCTAGAAATTCCTGTCTCCTCATGTGCCAACATAACTGCAGGTTTCATTCCTCCCTTACATGCTTCTTGGAAAAGCATGATTTAGGAAAATTTGGCAACAGAAGAATTTAAATGAATGCCTGTCACTCCAGAAGAACAAGCTATCAAAAGTATTTAAATGTATAACACTTGCAGATCTGACAGAAAAGCGACCTCTGGCAGGAGTGAGGTGATGGGCACTCCACTGGAGAATGGTAACTGCTCCAATGGAAATGATTGTGGTACTTCCTCATCCATGAGCACTGGAGAGAAAAAAGTTAAGAGTCCTCTGTGAAGAGAAATCTGAATAAAGTGGGCAAATGTCGTCAGTCAGCCAAAGACAAGGACTTTAATTCATATTTAGGGAGTGGAGGTGTCTTTCTTTCTTCTTCTTCTTCTTCTTCTTCTTCTTCTTCTTCTTCTTCTTCTTCTTCTTATTTTACTACTTTTATTATTATTACTTTTTCTCCCCAATTATTAAACTGTTCTTATCTCAATCTACAAATTTTACTTTTGATTCTCCTCAGAGTGGGGTGCAAGAGGATGGGGTTCAGTGAGCGGCTTTCTTGTCAGCTGGGCTAAAATCATGACATGACAATATAATTAAAGTGAAAATCTGAACAGTGAATTAGAGAAAAAACAGAGTGGAAATAAAACATTGATTTGTAGCTAAGAGCTTGGTGGTTAGTTGTCATTGAAACAACTCACAAGGTTGAAAGGCAGGCTCTGCAACACTGAAATAATTCTTAGAGCAGTTCAGGTATTTTTTCTGTAATATATATTCTTGCACAAATGGATATTAATTCAAATTGCATATTTGCAATATTTTTCAGTATGGCAGATGGCTGCTTACAGCTTCTGCACTAGATTTCTAATCCATGAGAAAGCTAACAGGGTAGTTGGAGAGTGTGATACTCATCCCTTTGGAGGAAGTTTGGATATGGATTCCCAGGTTTTGACTTTGCTGATAGTGTCAGAATGGAAATCCATTATTATTTGATAATTTGTGGTACCAAGTACCTTACAGCAAGAAAGGCAGCAAAATATTGAAGTATCCACTGAGAGGTGAACTGAGGTCAGGCTATCAGAAAATTTCTGTGTCTTACTGAAAGCTATCACTGCCTTAATCTTCTCCATACATGGTATAACTAGAGTAATTCTAAAAGAGTTTTTTTTTTCAAAAGGAAAAGCTTAAATCTCAACCAAATTTCTCCAAGGTAAAGCTAATATCTGCCAGTCAGTAAAGGTAGTAATCACAATGTTCATAATTTAGCAAGATAAAGCTCAAAATCTGGCAGTTATTTTTGGCTCTGAAAAGTTTTATTTGTTTGTCTTAATCATTATGTGCCCATCTGTTACTTAATTTCTTTCTATTTTTAACATTTGATAGAAAAAACTGCTGGATGTTATTGATCTGTAGCAGTTTTGACTCAGAGTTGTTGGCGTTGTATAAATTACCAAACCCTTCACTGATCCAAGCTGCACACAAAATGTATCTGATGGCTGGTTTGGGACAAACAGTGAAAGATAAGGAATGGTTTTCAGATGACTTGAGGGATGCTTACCTGGACCACTGCAGCAGGAGGTGTAAATGTTGTGAATTGAGATTTAATTGGAACAGAGACTGGCACTCCCTGTGTACTCAGTGATTCTTTTGCTCTCCTTTTGGCACAATGAATTTTAGTTATTATGGGAGAATAATTCCATTATTCTCCATCCAAGGAGGAGATAGATCTCCCACATAGTTACAGCACATTTATCACAAACACCTGTGGGCAACACAAATTAATTTATTCCAAATCTATTAGATCCAGAAGTAGATCCAGCATCTCCATGATCAAGAAGTAATTTTGTGATCATCATCTTTGCCTTCTAAGAAAGGCAATTAAGCCATAAATTATGGTAGAAATGGGGTGGAGGGAGAGGAATGGATGGCACTAGAGATATGCTTCCTGGTTGGAGAGGGTTGCCTCCCTCCCATGGGTACTGGGATCCTCATTCCCTTGGAGAAGTAGATGATAAACCCTTCTCTTTAACATTTCTGGCTTCTGCATTTTCTGGAGTTTGGCACAGAGCTTTCATCATGTGTTGCAAGTAAATTTTATACACTAGGGTTTGAGGAAGGTTGTGACTTTTTGAGAATGATTGATTTTTCTGAATATGTTAACCTGAGAAATGACTAAGAAGAAGGTCAAAGAAAAGAAAAAAGAAAAGAAAGAAAAGAAAAAAAAAAAGAAAAAAGAAAAGGAAAAAAAAAAAAAGAAAAGGGAAGAAAAGAAAAAGAATAAACCAGAATAAACACCAATTTCACTGAGAATTCTCCCAATGGGTGAAATTCAGCTTTATGTTTCTTCTTTCTCTAAGGTTGTCTATCAGTATAGTGATTTAACAGCCCCATGGTAATTTGTGCCTCTTGTTATAATTTTTCTTTCTTCCTGGTAATTTCTCTTAAAAGAAACTTTCTTTAAAGAAAAGTGCATAATTTAGAGTTTTTGTCCTAGCCTCTAGTTCTCACTCACTGCCATTTTAGAAATCAATAGCAAACATGATGTTTATTTCACAGGTGATAATCTTGCTTTTTTTTTTTCTCCTAACGTGCTGCAAGAACTGTATTTTATTTCTCTGAAAATAATGGACCCTTTTTGCCAGGATTTCGTTATCAGAGAAGTGGACTGAAATACCTGTTTTTTCCTTCAGAATGATGTTTAACACTCTGCTCCCTCTGCAGCCACATTTCTATGCAGAAGGAAGCTCTGTTTTTTCATGGGACATTCAGTACAACACTTTAAATGCCTACAGTCTGCTTTCCCATTTCCCCAGGAAAATGGACTGCTAGGAGTAGTAATACATCACTACATTATTTCCATCTGCTGCCCTGACACAACTTTCTTCCCTCTGTCACGCAGGCAAGACCCTTCACCAAAATAACAACAAGACGACACGGAATAACTACAAGAAGTCACTGCCACCAGGTGGTGCTGCTAAACACAATTTTCCACGTCCTTTAATCCCTGTGGGAGTGAAGCAGCCTGAAGGAGATCTACCCAAACGCTGTTTTTAACTTGCTCAGTTTTAAAAATGAGCCGTTCTCTCTGGGGAGGAGAGAGGAACCCTTAGGTACCCTGCCTGGGTTCCTAAGAAGAATCAATGCCTGAGCCAAATTGCCTGGTATGACAGCATTTTGTATGCAAACATAACCACCATTATCACAGACAGAGTTCCTGTGTTTCACAACTACTTCTGTCAAGCCAGGGCAGTGTGCAGGGTCCAGGCATTTCCTGCTCTTGGTTAGAGAGACAGGGGTAGCAATGAGTGAGTCCTGAGTTTGGGAAAAAGGATGATAAATTACTTGTTAATAGTTCGCCCTACCCAGATAGCAGTGTTCCAGGTAGATATGATTTAAAGGGACTAAAGAAATGAAAGGCCAACTCTAGAGAAAGGACAGATTACACTTTTTTTGAATCTGGATTCTTATGTGATTGCTTTAGAAATTTGCCTGAGAGCTAAAAAAGCAATATAACCCCAGTACTACATAATAAATCTCAAGTTTACTCCCCAAGCTCTTTATCTCTTCCAGATATATAATGTAAGATGCTCTCAGATTTCCTCCCCAAGCTCTTTGAATCTTTCAAATATCTAGTTGCAAGGAGCTATCATTAGTTCTGAAGTGTGTGCAACTATCACATGCAATGAGAAATATTTTTTGAAAACACAGTATCAAATGTTAATAAATTCCTCTGTGTCCCTACTTGGGATTTTTTTGTTATTATTAATTAATTGGTACTTCAAAATGTATTGGCTCATTTGTACATTTCTTGAGCTAATGTTTTCACAGCACAGTAATTGTCTGTTGCTTGAATCGGTATTTTCTATACTACCATTGGCTATGAGCAAAGGTACTTAATGTAAAAAAAAATCTGTTTCTAGTGATCTTTTCTCACAGAAAAGGTTTCAGAGACATTAAGAGGAATGCTTTTATGCCATGCTTAATATTTGGCGAGAAATATAAAAGGTAATTCAGATATTCATTATCCAGTTTGTTTGGTTTTTCTCCCTAAAGTTGACTTTTCTTATATGATTTATGATATTATAGTCAAAAAACTTGCAAGAATGTGCATGGGAAGTCATGATTTGAGACTTGATGAGGGTATTTTCCTTGCTGACATGAAGTAATACTGTCAGCATTTATTTGCATATTTTCCTGCACAGCAACAGTCATATATAATTCAAGTTCAGAGCCAAGCACTCTGGGCTCTGCCCAAGAAGCATCTCTCCTTTTCCACTTTTTGTGAGTTTTTTCAATTGTAAGTTTTCTCATTATGTCTCTATTTGGCACTTTCATGAAAGTTCCTTCTCAGAAGTTCTTTATTTATTTATATTTTTTCCTTTAATTTTGATTTTTGTTTAAATTTGCAGCAAGCTACTCTGTTAGGCAAATCAGAACATACCTGGGAAATAAAAGGGTAAAACAGATCTATAGTGTTTAAGAGAACCCTCTAGAGTCATAATACACTTGATTTAACCATCTGTCTGAGTATGTTCTTTATGACTAAATTTACAATCTGCCCTCTAATTTTAACCTTTTACAACATCAGGATACCTGTGGAGCAGGTTTTAGACCATCAGCTCAGTCAACACTTGCCAATGGAAACCATTTTGACAACTGTTGTGTGAGCAAAGTCAAACACAAAATTTTATAGTGACTTTTCTTTTTTTAATAAAACAACAACAAGAAGAGTATTTTCCTTCAAACCCCTTGGTTGCATCTTTGGCCACATTATAAAGGAAGAACATTTTGTTCTTCACAGTCACACCAAGGTGCTGACAATGCTGCAGGCAAGTTCTTTTTCCTGTGGCTGATGCAGCAACCACTGACAGAGCAGAACTAGGAACAGACTACAGATTTAAAAAGGGAAAACTTTCAGTTTGAACCAGTAGAGATGCTAGAGAGATCTGCCCATTCAATCTTTTTCAGCTGCTTTTATGTGGCTGAAACAATGAATTCCAGTTTATGTCTAGGTCCTCCAAGAGTGTGCACCTGGTATCACTAGAGCTATCTCATTAAGCTTCAGGTCCTGTTGTGCAAATGTGTCCTTCTAATTGTCCTGCACTTAGTTTTATAAATCTCTTTCTTCTTCTCCACATCTTTGTTAATTATTTTTTTGAAATTTTCCACCTTGAAGAGGGTTCTACATGTTTCTACTTCTGTTGGCAGAAGCACCTGCATGACTGAGACCTATTGCCACTCTCCAGCTTTGGTTTGTGACAGTCAGCAAAGGAAGAGAAGCAGAATTGCCCAGGAATGCTAATAGAACAAGGGCAAAAGGCTAACTGAAAATGAGCTGATAATGTGTCAGTCAGAAGGTTTGAGTCCTCTTGAAAGTGTGCTTTACTGCCTTACACTGCAGTTATAAAATTAAAATTGTATACATAAAATGATATATACACAGATATGTGTAGAGTTTGAATTAGCTAGGCACTTTGTGACATAATTTTTTCTGCACTGAAAACGTGTGGGGATATTGCTTCTCCTAGAGCTTTTTCCTTCTAGACCATTGTTTTTCTCTGAAATACCAAGCAAACACTCATGTATAAAATCAGTCTCTAATTGAAGAGAATTGTGTTTGCCTATAATGAATGGTAGCATGAAAGCACCCATATGACCTTACTTGTTAGATTTAGAAAAAGATAATAAAAAAACATTAGGCTCCAGCAGTTGTTATTAAGCACTTAACAATGGGCTCTTCAATCCTAAGGAAAAATATTGAAAACATGTCCCAAATAACAAAAGCAAGAAAAGTACTTCTTTGTTAGACAAGCTCTGTATTTGTAGTTGCTGGCAACTGCCATCAAAGATAAAAAGCAATCATAATCATAATTGCATTTTAAACTTCATCTAAATGTGTGATTTGTAAGTCTTAGCAGTTAATAAGTTTTTAGATTTTTGTCTGCAGCAAACTGGAAGGTATTTCTTTTGAGTACAGCGGATTTCTTCAAAGCCAGGGTAAAAAAATATTTTAAGAACAGTGAAACAATGTCTAACAAGAAGTACATGCTTGGATAGCTCTGCAGTCATTTAACTTTGCTGATGGATATTAACTTCCTTGATAAGAATTTCAGATTAAATATAAATCTGGTAATGATAATTCATAGCACTTTTGGGAGAAAGCAATTTATTTCAGTTCAGGAGCAATTTTTTTTTCTTTAGACTACTTAAAATATAAATCTTTGGAAATCAGATGTATTTTGAAGAAATTACATTGTAACTGAAAAATTCAGAATAAATAGACCTCACAGCTTTTCAGACTCCTAGAAAGTTTACAGACATTTTAACATTCATGATTCTTTATAATACTTCAGATAAAGTATAACATTTTAAAATTATCTAATGTTAAAATATAAAGTAAAAATTACAGTAACTTAAGTTTTTTTCAATTATATTTGTAGATTTAAATGGGTGCTTAGGTAAAATGTTGATATTACTAATGATTAAGTTCTTCAGAAAAAGGGAATATATTCTTGTAATTTCTACTGTATTACCTTACAGTGGAATAGAATAAAATAGGAGGAGCAAATATGGTGAAAAAAATATGGTCATTGAACTATGCAACTGCTTTAGAAAAAGACAGTAAATACCGAAGGATACATCTGATAAGTCTTAAAGGTACATAGAACATTTGTACATAGATTTAAAAACCTACTGAAAAGCAAAAAAACTATGTCTACTTCTTGCAGCTGTGTGTTTTATTTTACATGGTAAAACCAGCCTCCTGGGGAGACCAAAACTACTGAGAATCCTTTCATGTATCTGAAGACCTGTATCAAGAATACTCCCTTTTTCTGTCAAGAAACAATTTGTGCTGTCCCCTCACTGGCAGAGTGGAGCAGTGGAGCAGGGCCATTACCAAGAACAAGGAGAAAGAATCCACTGTGCAAAATACATTATTTGCAGCAAGCTTAGGAGACTGTATTTCTCCTCTAAAACAACCCATGATTTTACCAATCATACACATTTCACTTGCAAAATTATTAGAACTGAACTACAGTGCTTTGTTCTAAAATTAATGCTCCAGTGCCGGCAATTAAGTGAGGTGTAACTGTTCTGCTTTAACACAAAGAATTTTTTTTAATTTCCAAAGTGAATTATTATTCTTGTTATTCTTTTTAGAACAAACTAAAGTACTTTTTTTATTGTGAAGCATGAAGTCTAGTAAATGACTGACCTCTTATTGTCAAGAAAAAATATAATAAACTAAGAACTGCTAGGCTACAAACAACCCCTGGCAATTTTCCTTGGGAAATTGACACAAGTTCCTTTGGGAACTGGTGTGAGTGTTACTGAGCAGGACACCAACACTACAGCGTGGGTTGCTTCATATTGGAGGGATTGTCCTATGATCAGCGTAATTTTGTCCAGTGGAAAGGTATCAACACTGACCTAATTATTCTATCAGCCCAAATATACATCCTGACCTCAGGAAAATCTAGTATGTGTTCCAGAGATTATTTTTCTGCTATTGAAAAGGACAGTCCCTAATATAACTATCCCTTCAAACACAGGCAATTTAGAGTTAAACTTGCTCTTGTGCTCTCTTTCAAGTCCAGGGGAGTTCGTCTTCTCACACCATAATTCAGTTAATGGTGAAACTTTCTTCTGTTTCTCACTCTTCTATCCCTATTTTGCCAAAGCAGTCAGTAGCAAAATGGTTTGAATGCTCTCATAGACACAGAGCAATGAACTCTAGTTCCTGAAGAATTATCTTCTGCATGGTGTGATTTCCAAAGTGTGTGGCTTTAGTTCTGCTTCTGATTTAAAAGCAAATAAAAAGGTTATTGACATATTTTTGGGGGATCTTGAGTCTATCAATGCATTAAACATCCATCTTCAATAAACAATTTCAAGATAAAATGTCTCCAGAAACATAGTAAAAGGATTATCTAGCTTTTTTGGAACTTGAACCATGCAACCATGAGCTTAACCATGCGTTCTTTGACATGTCTAAACTGTGTAGTTTCCAAGTATATTCAGAATTCCAAAGCCAGAGGTTTTAGAAGTTCAAAATTTCAAAAGCATTGATGAAGGAAAATTTTCAAGACTTGTTTTATCTTTAGTAGTCTACACTTTAGTAATAGTCTCAATTTCCTTCATTGAACATGACCCTTACATGTATGTTTCAGTGTAAGTATTAACTAATTTAATTTAAGACTTCATCAATGTCTCAGAGTAAGATATTTTGAAAGGTCTAGCACTTATCCTCTGTAAAAGTGTAATAATTTCTTCAGTGCTATGAATAAACAGGTGGTCACTAAACGAGCTGAAGCATGACCTGATGTCTCTCATTTTCTAGAGATAATGAAGCACACCTTATTTGTCCCTTAATTTTAGATCGTCACAGGTCCAGCTTTTACTGCCTTGCTTAGTTCAAACTGCATGTAGTGGCCACTGCTGTGTTTTGTTTGAATGCAGCATCATATCCAAGACTTTTATAAAACAATATATGCTGGCGTGCAAGTCCTTGAGCTCCGGCTAGCTGCCAACACGCGAGCAGCCTGGCGGGGGAAGCGGCGTTGCAGTGGAGCAATGGCTCCAGGCGGCAGACAGGCTCCGGCTTGCAGCTTCCTAGGGTGACTTCTCTATGGCTGTGATAGAGGAGCTTCACCATTGGCCGAAGAGCAGGGGAAGCTTCCAGTGAGTGTGCAGGAATGAAAGGAAAGCGAGACAGTTTGCCACAGCGCGAAGGTTTTACTAGAAGGGGTGAAAGGCTGCAGAGAACTGCCCTGAGGGGTGGGGTTAACAGAGATTATAAAGGGTGCCGAGGGGCAGAGAAACCCGCCCCCATGCAAATGAGAATACAGAATATGATGATTGATACAACACAACATCGAATGGGGGACAAGTTGGGGAGGGGAAACAACTCCTGCTCCAATCCCTCTCTGCCCAGAGTGGAAGGTTCTAGGGCAAGGGTGTGGGCAGAGAGTGACGGACAAAGAGGTTGCCGGGGGAATGTGGGAGGGGTTTGGGAGAAACCATAGCGACATGGGAGGGGATAACAGACTGACATAGAAACTGATACAAAATGGCGGGAGTTTCCCTGACAACCGGGGGACTGACATATAACTGAACATGAGGGGAGGCAGGGAGGGAGCCCAAGGCAGAACCATATGACAAACTACATGGGGGAAGCCGAACATACCAACTCAACGTAACCTAAACATTACAATTACAACTGGAGTATTGAACTTATACATAACTTAACTATAAACCAAAAAGCGGTCACGCTGCAACAAATATATTCTCTATCAGGGAAGACCAAATTGATAAAGAAAAATGGCGACATGAATTGTTACACAACAGACATCAGCCTTAGCATTTTTCAGACCCACCAAGTTTTCTTAGTGAATACAAAAATGTGTTTATATGGAAAGTAATACAGCCTGGCTGTAATTCACCATAGTAAATTAATAAATCCAGTGACACTACCTAATTAAACTGAACCTTGTGACCTTCCAAGGATTAAGAGTTGCAATAACTCTAGTGACTTACGAACCACCAAACACAGTTACAAAGTAAGTAAGGCAATTCTATTAGAAACCTATCATCTGAAAAAATTTCAACTTGATGAAGATTTTAACTGACATATTCTAATTTCTGTTGCAAATCTTAGCATAATTCTGGTACCAGAAACTGCAGTCAATTAATTTCAGCTAGGGCATTGTACGTGCTTCAGAAGATGCACTTAATATTTTAGAGCAAATAAAGCTAGACATGCAGAATAATAAAATAATTACCAAAAACTGTGATTAAAATAAAATTATCTTAAAAAAATCCAAATAAAAAGGCCTGATTTTTGAACAACACCACATGTACTACACTATTAATTTAGAAAATGTGTGACAATGTGATGTTTTGCCCCACATTAATTTGATTTGTAGTGTAACTTAAAGTTTTGTGTCTTTACATGGCCCAAGAAATATTTGAATATAAGAACAGATGTCTTTGACAGAAATGACAAGAGTACAACATACTCACATAAGCATTTCTTATGTAGATGATGCAAAGGATCAATGTTTTGTCTTTTTTTTTAAGTCTTCTGCAAAATGGAGAAGGAGGGGAGCAGGTTTAGTGGAAGAGATTGTGCACACTGCTTTGATGGTGGACAGGCTCTCCAGTCAGCACAGACCTGAGTCTCCCTTTCACAGTCCAGATGCAGACAGATTACTTTTCACCTATTTTACTTGATGCTTTACTGTGTAAGAACCTCAGTGCACAGTGATGGGATGTTTCACCCTTTGTATAATGGCATAAATAAACATTTGTCCTGGGCTCTGGGCATATCTCAAGGTTAGTAGGTATGTGCAGGTAATCATTGTGCAGAAATGTGGAGTGACTGGTAAGCTAGTGCTGCTGTTCAAGTTCAGTCACTGGGTCACCAGGTAGAGGAGAATCATGGTGGAGGAATGTGGAAAAGGGGGCACCTAATCTCTTTAAGGTTCTTTGACAAGGTAGGAGAGATGTACAATTTGCTATAGTCCTAGCCTAGTGAATCTTTCAGATTTTATCTTATGAGTATTTAGGAGAAGGGACTTTCCAATAAAAGCTGTAAATATGGAGTAAATAAACCTCTATAATTCTTTTACACCAAACGCAGTGATCAGCTTCAAAAGATGGTGGCCAAAACAGTTGAGGATCTGAAACAGAACCGTCTAGAGCACAGGGGTTGCTCCTAGCAGAATGCCACAGGTATTGGAAATATAAGGGACATTGGTTTTACCTCACTACCCACAGGTGAAGATCCTTCAACTGAGGTCTACACTTCTGAAGTAAGTCTTCTAAGTGCAAAGGTATTGAGAAAGTCATAAGGTGCATCACCACCTTCTATTACTAAAAGAATGAACCATGTTTTGAGTTAAACTATAGATATTATTTTAGAATGTGTCTGTACCACTAGATACCCTGAGTCTCATGCAACTACAGCCACTTTTAGTCTTTCCAGTAGAATTCATATACTGCCAATAATGTAGCTGGATACCTACATTAAGTGTCCTGGATCATATTTCACAGATTTTTGACTTTCCTGAATGCTTTGTCTTAGGAAATCCACCTTAGATTGCATCTTTGATGAATGAAATGTATAATCAAAACATCCCTCATCTCTCCAATGAATACATAAAAGCCAGTGAACTGTATCACTTCCTTTTACCCAAGGGTTTTGCATCTGAAATGGAGATTCATTCCGACTGAAGAGTAAGTGCTGTGTGTGGTAAGCATTTTGAATAGCCTGATTTTCTACTGTTGGGTCAAAAGGAAAGAGACTGTAAAAAAGAATAGGATTTATAATGTGGTTATTTGACAGCTCAGTCCAAAAACTACTAAAGCTCTTGAGAGTTTTTCCATCAATATATTTGGAATTGGGCCACTAATGACTAGGAGGAAGAGAATTTTGAACTTGAGCTTGTTTAGTCAAATTTTATTTGAATCTAAGTAATGTTAGATGCAGATTAGTACTCACTAATATGTCTGCCTGCTGCAATAAGACTTTGTGCCAGGGGAATTTTTTCTATCAAGTGGCCATAGTACTATAAGAATGGAGTACGTAG
This sequence comes from Geospiza fortis, assembly GCF_000277835.1. NCBI lineage: Eukaryota > Metazoa > Chordata > Aves > Passeriformes > Thraupidae > Geospiza > Geospiza fortis. The sequence goes on along the minus strand of NW_005054558.1, from coordinate 713,707 downwards.
AATAGAGCTACCAGTATCTGGTGGGTTACAGAGAGAGAGAGATGTAATAAATATGTCTGGGGAGAATATATGTTCAGAAAACCTTCTGAAATGCCATTTTAGCTCTTCCATAATTTTGACCAAATTAAAAAAAATCTCATCTGCACATTTTATCTTGATTGGGAAAATCTTCCATGCTGTTTAAAAGAAGTTACACAGAGCTGTTTGCATGAGGGAGTGTATGTTAAGAGACTCTGTATGCACTCCCTTTTTACTAAACATACAGGGTTCTTAAAAAAACTGTCATGGTGACTTATGTATAAGAAATAAATTTTGACTGAACATTTTTAAAAAATATTTTCTAATTAACACAATGAAATCTCTGTTGTTGTCCAGAAGTAGGAGGGTGACAATTTTTAACGACTTAGAACATATCGCGTAACACAATTATGCGATAAAGTGTAAAACAATATCTGAAAATTTTTTAAGGCTCTTAAAAACAACAGACTCTGTGCACCAGATATTCCAATGGCATAAGTAAGGGAATTCTGAAAAAACAAAAATAAAGCATGATGATGTAATGCTCTTACATTAGTTTATTTTTCTTTTATGCTTACTCTTTTTTCCTATCAAATTAAGATGTTGATTTGTTTGTTTTATTGTTTGCTTGCTTTTCTGGTAGTCATGACTGACTAAATGAACAGTTTGCTATCTTAGATTTTAATGGTATGGGGAATAGTGCCTTGATAGAATCTCTGGAAGAAGCATTAAATTGTGCAGACAAAAGTTTCTGAGTGCAAAAGGTAGGGAAAAAAACGTGTCCTCATCAGAGGTGTGCTCTAAGGCACATGGATATTTCTCTATCTTCCCTGGGTTTTCAATTATCCTCCACAGAAAAAGAGAATAGCAGCCTAGCCCAGGGACAAGCACATACTGTTGTTCCATCAGCTTTGTGCTCAAGATAAAGTATTTTTTGGCCTGAGGAGGAGGAAAAGTATGCAAACAGTCTGTGACAATCTGGTCACCGGAGTGCAGAGTATGACAGTACACCCAGATTTACTGCCATTAGCACATAATTCATCATTATGCCCATCAGCTGATGAGCATCCTGCCTACATTGCTGTAAATTTGGATGGCTTATGGGAAATTCCAGATGATTTTTAAAGGTAATGTTTTCTCTAGTCACCTGAAAAAAATAGATTCCAGATTTTCTACTTAATAATTTTACTAGTTGGCAGTAAATGCTATTTTTGCGTGCAGGCTATTGCAGAAACACATAATTGATTCACCACCATCAGTGTGTTACATCATACTCAGCAATAAACAGCTTGATTCCAATCCAAACCAGCTTTTGTAGCCAATATACCAGAAAAACTTCTGTGAAACCATCTGTGACTGTCAAATCTAATGGGTTAGAGGCATGCACTGCTAAAGTGAGCAAGAGTCATCAGAAATGAAGGCTGTGAAACTGCACAGTTAAATGCCAGAATGGATAAATTCTTTCAATTCCATTAGCCCAGCAGGTGACTTTATTCAACTGCTTCCTCATCCTCTGTACCTTTGCAGTGAACTTTGCCTACAGGGCAAGTTCACTGCCTACACTATTAATATAGACCAATATTGATTCATTAATATTGCATAAACATGATAGTAGATTTTTTCTGTTGCATCCATTATTGATCCTTGTTATTAGAGTTTTAAAAAAATGCACAACTAAACCAGAATTTGAAGCCCTAAAATTTGTGAATTATTGCTGATATTATCTGTGCTCAAATATATAGCCAAATTTTATGATGTCCTTCTGATAAGACCAATATGGCTCCAGTTCAGAATAAAACTACTCCAATATAAAGAAGTTGTTTGCCTAAGTCAACTAATACTACAGATTTATTTTAGGGTGTTTTTGGTGACCAAGTCTGAAATTGCCTTTGAAAATATTCCTTTAAAAGGATATGTACTATTACACATTAAACAACATTAAAAGTACCACATTAAACAACTTCATTACTTTTGCATAGTCACATTTTCAAAGGTAGGAAGTGCCAGAAAAAATTGTGCATATACACCATGATGAATGTGGCATGTGTAATGAGTAATCCAATTATTACATAAACATTGTGAGTGCTTATTTAGCACAAATGAATTATGAATATGTATGCCGTATTTTTTCAGATAAGTGTTGTCAATAATATTTTCAGGAGTCACTGAATTTTTATACTTGATCTAGGAAGAAAATTGAGAACAGAGAGCTCAGGAGATGTTCTCATAGGTGAGAAAACTAATGCAGTGACATGATGTCACAAATAAAATTTTAGTTTCCTGTACATGTAGTAATATTGTGTTGACCTAGGATATATTCTGCCTCATGGGAAAGGGGAAAAGCAACTTTGTGCTGGCTACTAATCTAGTGACTAATGCTTTAATGCTACTTTGTGCTGGCTACTAATCTAGCGACTAATGCTTTAGGAGAAGAAGGTAGCAGCTTGAACATCAAAAACAAGAGGAGATTGATCCTCTGTCCTATATTTTATGACTTCTCCCACTGTTCTGTCATTATTAATTTTATCCATCAAATTTAAATGACTTCAAAATAAGGCAAGAAGTGTGAAAAATAAGCAAGAGTTGCTGGAATGCTTCATGCACAACCAAAACTATGACTGAAGTGGCATCACCCAAAGGTGGTGGGGTAACTCTGCTGACTGACAGTTTCCTAGAAAAAGTATAACTTGTTCAAAATGATGGGGAGAGAGAAGGAAGCATGGAGGGTTCAAACACTTCATCTGAGATACACAATATTGTTAGACCTACAGCTGTTGAAGAGCAGAGTTGGAAAGAAGTGCTTGAGAATCCAAAAGGAAGAGCACTTTGGACAACAGTGACAATGGATATGGTAAGAATTTGTGATTCACAAAACCCAGCAAAAGTAAGAACTGCATTTCAAGAATAAAGAATTAAGCAAACTCATAAAATGAGTAAAACAAGATCTGCTTAAATTAACAGTCACTCGTAGCTTGATGTGTCCCAAGACTATTCCCAGAAAAGCAGCAGTGCACCAAGTGGAGCCTCTGTTCTGAGAGCAGGCATATGGACTAATACTTTTCCCTAAGGTTGCTTCTCAATAAACAAAGTTTTTTTTGAGGTGCAGTTATTATGAGCCCTACTACTAATGCATTTTGCAAGCTACCCTCTTTTTTATACATCCCAGTGTGATCCTTGGATTCAATTTCATTTTCTGTTTTTTTTTTTTTCTTGCAGCATTGGTGGCATAACACTGCAAACATATGTCAGCTTGTGAACCACTAAAATCTGCATATTCTTTCCTAAGTAATGTCTTGGCAACTTCCTCCCTCTCCCCCATTAGATGATTATTAATGTCCATATGTTATACATGATGGAGCACAGGACAAAAAATATATACTGAAAAGGGAGGAAAACCACTTTCTTAGTAGAAAGTCCATGTAAAAATAGAACTCTTCTGCAAGCCTTTCTTCACACTGTTACTGAAAAATGGAGGTGAACTCACCCAAGAACATGTACTGGGTAAGCTGAGATGGGTTGGCCAGTGAGAATGGCAGCCATCCTTATGGAGCTGTGTATGTATAAGCAGCCCATACATGGGATGAAGAAGCAGTTTCTGAATTTCTGAGGGAAAAATCTAGCCTTTTTTTCGGTGAGAATGGGATATTCTTTAGGAAAATACATGGCAGCAGTTGTATTGAGCAGATCAGAATATGTGACAGACAGAAGCTGACAAACGCTTTTGAGGACTTGCTGTGCTGGTCTTCCAAGGACAAGGGTGCACTGGGTCACCACGCAGCCACAGGCCTACCAAACCTGCCTAGACACAAGGCAGTGATCCTGTCATATAAAGTGCTTAGTGTTGGCCAGTAATGAGGAATGAATTCCAGTGCATAACGTCTGACACTTTTGGCTGTTTTCAGACAACTGGTTATCCAAGGATGTCCTCAGTTCTCCTTCCTACCTTAGGGATCCCATTTTAATGAATGGAAATGGTGGCGATTAGCAGTAGTAAAAACTGCATGGACAAAAAATGTAGGCAAGGTGAAGTGGACTGAGACAATGTAGATGCATGGCCTCAAAACCTTCTTCTGGCTTGTCTTTGGCTTACTGATCCCCTGAAGATCCCCTGTGATCCGTTCAGTGCCTATAGAATCCCATTATAAATGGCTGCAATGGTTGCAGGTCAAAGCAGATGAGATGGATTGAGACAGGTATTTGAGATGAATGGTCACTTGAGGCAATGTGCTCTTTCATACCAGACTGTGCCTCCTTTGTGCAAAACCAACAGATTATGGCCAGTCAGAACTAAGGTCACTCAGCCCTAAGGTAATACCTACTTTCTTCCTGCATGGTTTTTCCCCAAATAAATGATGATGTTGTGGAGGGTTCATCTCACAGTATGATTTATCTGTCTCTTTTTTCCTCTACCAGTAGAGGAAAATTGATCATGAATCTTTCCATATTTTAGATGGAATTAATTTTCATTTTCAATTCAGAAGAGTGTTTAATGAAAAAGATTTCTACTTGCAATGTGTCGTTTTTTGGCTAAAAGAGAAGTTTCAGTTGGGGTCACTGGACAGTCCTCAAATAATTAATCATGACTCTGGACTACAAGTCAGTAGGAATAGAGAATAAGTCTCCTTAGCTCACAGTAGAATGTGCCTGGAAATGATTTTCAAAACAGTCAGCAAAATGGTCAAGTTATCTTTGTTAAAAGGACAATTGCCCATATGCTAATTGGATTATATAATTCAATATTTTTATGTTTTCCTTTTATATAATATCTATTTTAATTAAGATACACAATCATTTATCTACTAGAGAAGGGACTGAAATTCAAATCTTCCTTCTTTCCAGTAGAACATTGTCATGGTTTAACCCTAGCTGGCAACTCAGCCACATAGAGCTATGAAGAACCAAAATTATCCTGGGCCACATCCCATTGAAGGTGATCCTACAGGTGCAGCATATATAAAATAATAGAAAAAGACAAAATTAGAATAATTTGTCTACTTCATATAATTACAAAAAAGAGTTATATCAAACATTTATAGCTAATTATATTTTGCTCACATTTACAGTTATTAGAGAAATGGATATAAATTAACTAATTCCTCTATTTCACAGTCATGGGGGAAAAAGAGTTATTTTATAATGATGGACATCTTGGCAATTATTTAAATCTCTAAAGAATATTCACAGGGTGCACTCTTAAAAATGTGAGCATTATTAAATGAATTCCCAGCTCCACCATTACTGAGATTAGCTCAGTGTTGTATCACTACTGACAATTCTATTGTATCCTTTGACTCCAAAGATTTTATGAGCAAAGCTCCACTCTTGCCATGGTCTCATGCAGAGAGATTACACTGTCGGACCACAGCTGCAACCCTTAACTTCCACTTCTCTTGCTTGAGTTAGTTTAGATGTTTAAAGAAGTTTTGTTTATGTGAGAAATGCAGGAAACCAGAAATATATCAGCTGCCTCAAAAAGAGTTCTATTTTATTTTCTATCATTCTACAGGGCTTGATTGATGATCAAAAACCTTGGAATTCCAGCTACCTGGGGAAAACCAGGACTCGGTAGAGGATATATAATAAAGAGCAGCTAAAAAGTAAAGTGACAGCAATCACTGTAAAGCCTGATAACTGGATCTCTAGTGTCCAACATAAATACTGGGTTTAGGTGCTTTTTATTCATTTTACAGCAAGAGCCAGATGCTCGATATCTTGTACGTGAGTTTATATAAATTAGTTCCTTACTTGGCCAGCTTTATGACATCAGTTCATCTAGAATTTATACTTTGCTTTAAAAGGTCACAATTACAAAAAAGCTCCTGCAAACGAAATATTGAGACCTACCCTTCCTGTTCCTGGCAGTTTTAGATGTATACTTTAGATGTAAAGAATTTGAGCTACATACTTGCAAATTCTATGAAATGTTGCGATCTTACTACTGTGTATTAATGCAAACCTAGAGAACACCCCAATGTGACAATGAGTAGCTAAATATTTTCATCTGTGCATATAGGTGTGTCTGAGCTTGTTCTTTTTGTCTCTCCAAATAGTTCCTTTTAAATGTGCATAAATATAGGCACCTGTTTATTTCATTCTGATGACAATGCATTCTTCAAGCACTTATGATTTGTGACGAAACAAAATTCAAATCACGTAGGACAGATAGGAGCTGAAGCAGCACTACAAGGATTTAGGCTTGTGTTTTGCTGAAGGGGAAGAGATAGTCCCCTTTGGCCAAGGTCACCACAATGTGCATTTAATTAGGTGGTAAGAATGCAAAGATCAGCCAGGTGTGCCATGGATTAGCTGTGCTCCCTGTGCTGCTGACAACCTCTGTCTTTTCCTGCCTTTTATTTATACCTCCTGAGTATGGATATATGGGGGCTACCAGTAAAAAGAAAAAAAAGAGTAAAAAAACTAATGGGCAAGGTTTTTAAAGCCAGAAAAGGCAGTCTTTAATCCTAAAAAAATGGTGTGTGGTTTGGGACTGCATGAAGGATGATGCCTTACAGCATTTAAAGTAATAAGAACTACCACATTGACAAGGAAATGCATCAGTAAAATCCCTGCTGAAGTCAGTGGGAATTCTGTCACTGACTTTAGCAGGGCCGAAATGTCACTCCACAAATTGTATTCTTTCTTCCACTGAGTTCTAGGACACATCTATGAGGAGAGCAGTGTTTCAGTCATGTGAGAATTTACTGTTCTGCCCCTGCATTTGGGTCATAATGCCATAAGAGTGGAGAGATCAGGATTTATTTCTCCTGGTAAAATATCAGTTTAGAATTGCTGCAACCAATAAGTACACTGGCTGAATAGACACCACACTTAAAATTAATGGCCTTCTGCAATATATTATAAATGCCTTATTTTTGATGGTTTCTTGAAAAAGAAAGTGTTACTGAAATCTGGCATTGCTATGAAACTTTGGGAGCTGGTAATTGCTAGATGCTATAAAGTAGCTTGATGTGCTGTACTGACCCTGTCATGCACTTAATGTAATGGTATCAGTTTAAATTACAAAAAGAGGCTGGACATTAAAATACTCAAATTGCATTAGGAAAAGGGAGAGAAACAACAGAACTGTCATAGCTCATTAGTGTTCCATAAAGTTGAAGAAAAATACAGCCTTCAATAACAATAAAAAGTTTTGTACTTGCTGTTTATTCGTCTATCCAACTTTGTCCAATACTAAAATTTTCAAAATAAGACACAATCGGAACTATTTTATAGTTGCAAGTATTTTCCATACAGAATATTTAATTACTATTGACATGACATTAACATTTATTAGCACACTGTAAAATCCTATCACAGCACATCACACAAATGTTCTGAGAGGGCTACTATATCTCTGTCAATGGAATCAGCTTTCATTTCTCTCAGCTAGAAAAATTAATGAGAAAGAATTTGAGGACTTCTGGAACTAGTGAGGTTTCTGGTTTTGTGGTGGTTTTAATGGTCTCTGCAAGTCTGTAATCACCAAGCCCAAGTGTGTTCCCTGCATTGGTGAAGTTTGTTAGCCAGCAACAGAGGTGCAGTACGGCAGATGCAGCACTTTCCAGCTGCACAACAAAGGAAACAGAAACTTCACTTATTTAACCATAGATTCTTACAGACATTTGGATGCTGTATAGAAGTCACTAACCTTTTCCCTTTTATTCCCAAACTGCTTTGCCCTAGCTTAGGTATGTCCCTTGCAAATTTAAAACTGATTATTAATATCAATTATTAATACCTCACTGTAAGAGCAAGGACTTATTGACCACCTTCCAGATTTCTGGTGTAAATGACATTTTAATTAATTATATCTTGCTAACAGCTTAGAAGTCTGTTTTCCATACCTCCAAGAATCTTGGGTAAGTGTTATTTGGGTTTGCAAATAACTCAGCCTACTCAAATCACTTCAGACTTTGTTTATCTAGGTTAGCTACTTATGAAAGTGTCTCAAAACCACCAGGTGCTGTTCTCACTTCTAAAGTATTATTTTCCCTTTAAATAGAGCATCAGTCCCAATCAGTTTACTGGAAAGCTGTGGAAATTTATTTCACCTGTGTCCGTATCAGATGGAATGGTGATGCAATTACATTTCTGACTGCAAGATGTAGATATACACCTTAAGAATTTAACTATTGCAAATAAAATAGACATGATGGATTACATACCTCAGCACCCCATAGCTAAAATAAATTACACTGAAAGCTTGTACAGGCAGACAGGCTGTCACCTTGTCTTATTCTCAACAGGTGAAAATTAGATGTATGGTTGAAGCTGGTTATCCACATGAAATTTCTCTGCAAGTGTCTATCTTAGATACTGTTGCTATTATTAAATGACTTAACTTATAGGGATGCTCTTCTCATCTCTCTTTTTTCTCTGTCAATAGGAAAACCTGGACCTACTTAGACAAGATAACTGACTTTGCAATGGTTTGAGTCCCAATATTACCTTCTCTGCCATCTCCTTTTTGACTGGCATAGCGGCACAATCTAGATAATGGCCAATTTAATAATGTCTGGCATTCTAAGGTCACTGCAGGCTGGAGTCAGCAATCTCATACCTACCTTCCTTTGAGAAGAGGATGTTGTTTTTTCTTTATTGACTTGCCATAAAAAAGCAGCAGTTTTGTTAGTATTGACAAAGACAGATGCCATGTGGTCCCTTCAACATCCAAGATTTCCAGAAGTATAATTCAGAATCCAAAAATAATGAACTTGCATTAAAAAGAACTTTTTTTTTCTTTCTTTTTTTTTTTTTGCTTGGTTTTGATCAGCTACTGTTTCAGTTAGTATAAACCAATAACAACACCAACACGAAGCAAACTGGGAATTCTTTTGTATAACTCTATAAACTCATATTTCATAATATGACATATATCCCACATATCTTTCATAGGAATTGGTGGAAACTTATATGTTACCAGAACACCACTCAGAAAAAAATAATACAATGGATATGGATTAAATTTCAGAGAGTTATTGTTTAGTTTTGTAACCATTTCTTCTTTAAGCACAGCAAAAGAATTTCTTTCACTCTCTCTCCTCAGTTTGGATAAGCAATTCTCTCATGTTTTCAGCTGACTTCTCGTGTTGTGTGAACTCCTCCTCATATTTCTACTTCATCCATCATGATGTATCTGGCATTTTTTTGACAGATGACAGCACTTCATTTCACTGGGGGAAGGAATACAAAAGACAGAAGAACAAGAAAAAGCTGAAAACCACTTTGTCCTAGGGTAAATGAATTGACTTTTACCAACTATTCTCTCAAGCACACGCTCCAAATCTTTGGACTGACAATAAGCAATGGAAACTTCATCCAAATGGTATTTTGCATCTGATAGCATTAAGCTTCTGAAAATGGGGTTTTACAACACAACCTCTCAGTCATACCTCTTCCTTCTCAAAGGTTTTGAATCTAAGCTGAAATTGTTTGATAGCTTTGCATTATGTGTTGTCTGAATAAAACATACTTGATTCCTTTTGCACACTGCATGTCCAGGTAAGCTGCACATTATCTCTTTGGTCCCTCCAGAATTACTTTGCTTTTGCAGCTCAAAGTGAGTGACAGCAACACGTGAGCTAAGTGTTCCAGAAGAGCAGAGACTGCATGTATAAATTGCTGCCTACTGCATCAGTAGGAAAACCCTCCTAGTGAAGAAATAATTACTCTGAAAGAGTATTCCAAGTATTCCAAGTTCTTGATATTGAAGACCAAAAGTAGGCAATATGGAAAATGTTTCAGTAGACTGTATGCCTCCACACACATTTTCACATTAATCCTTGTGATGTGTCTTATCCTATGGATATGTCTTATAAGCAGACCCTTTCCTATATTTGTTTTATTATATTTTTTAAAAAAATATTTTCTTTTATGTTATTCTGCATCAGGAAATACACTCAGAAGACAAAGAGTAGACAAAAGCAACATGCCTAGTTCTTGAGAAAGTGGTTAACTGATGCCACTTGCAAAAAACTGGTTTGTTTTCTTGCTTTTTGCTTGAAGGATGCTAATCACCATTTCTGTGCTTAAATTAAGAAACTACCTTTTTGTATCATAGCTTTAGAAATAATCTTTTTATTCAGAAAGATATATTTGTTTTAAATTATTGACTTGAGTCTAACATTCCATTATGTAGAATTTTTCCTTAGCAGCTCAGATTCGTGCCTGTAAGGTATTCTGTAACTGATCACAGTTTTGTGTATTTTATTACAGGAAAGGGTTTTCTGAAAAGTCATAGTTTTAGTGTAAAGACACCATTTAAGTAGTAAGACAAATTAGATTCCATTCAAACAAAAATATTTCCATCAGAACCAAAAATTAAGATGGAAAACATTTCATCTGAATCTTCATTAATCTGAAGCAAAATTAGCAGATACTAAACTGAAACTTGCAACATTCACATTTCCAGAGAAGAAAGACTTTTTCTAAATATCATCAAAGTAAATGGAAAAAAACTTTCAATTGTCTTTTTCTCCTAAAAAAGCAGTTAAAGTGAAGACCATCCAAATAGAAATAAAGAATGTGAGTTGCACTTAGAGCTAATGGTCTCCTGGAAGAAGAGACTTGTCCTGTCAAGATGAAATACTACAACTCTAAAAGCAGGCAGAACTTAGCTGAATTTAGGAATAGGCCCTAGAGTTTTCAGGATCATAATTCGGGCTAAGGAACTACTGTTTTCTTGGATCTTACTTTATTTTCCTAGAGGATTTTTTGGAAATGGTCTTAACATTTCAGTACTTTTACATGTATGTGGGATATTAGCACATGGAATTAATGTATACAACTTGAATTCTAAAGCAAATACATTTTCATCTATGGAATTGTATTTATTGCTCTGCCTAATTGAATGGGAAATTGTGGAGTAATCTTGAATTAATATATCTTAATCTCTTAAGAAGAAACAGACAAACCATAATCAATATTCATGCTTTTTTTTTCTCCTGTAAGCTCATGTTATGACAAGGGATTTGTTGTCTTTTGTCATGACTTAAAAACCTCATGTGCTTATGATTCCTTTTCATTCATTAGCATAATTAAGTTTTCTTAGTTATTTTATTTTTCCTTTTACATCACAGTAGTATTAGCAGGCCAGAGTCAGGTCACAGCTCTGACATAAGAAATACAATATGCATCTTTAGTGAGATGGTTAAATCACCCAAGAACTATATTCTTAAGCAGAAAATTCAAGAAGCAGAGGAAGAAAGCACAGGTTTTACAGAGATGTGAATTAAATTGCTCAAATTCTGACTGAAATAGTACTAAAGATTAGAATAGATCCTCTGTCTCAGTTCACAGTTCAGTGTCACTGGGATATCACTTCGCATATCTTGCCATGTTTTTTCATGTATTTCTGTCAATTCAATTCAATTCGTTTCAATTCAGTTCAAGGTATCTACAATATAACATGAGAATACTGCTTTTAACCCCTGCAGTTACCCATGAAATCATGACATAACAAAAACAAGTACATTAAGTTTTCTTTTACACCAGAGTAATGTGCAGGTAAAATAGAGTGGGCTCAGGGAATTCTATCTAATTTAATTATTTGCCAATTACTGAAATGGTTAATTACTGATTTGGGTGCTGACAAACAAAGAGTGTCTCCTGCTGTGTTCCCAACAATACCCATTTCCACATGCCTTCTCTCATATTTTCCTCTGTGTGTCCTCACATGACGTCCCCAATGTCTCCATTTGTCTCTACATTATGTGGCTAAGAAGCTGTTCTTTGGAAGAAAAAAATATGCATCTATGACAATCATAGAGCATTTTAAAAATTAAGCTCTTAATGAGAAAATGACAGGTGAAATTTGTGTATTATCATGACTGTGGTAGGTTCTAAATAATCACAGCTCCCTGTGGCACTGAAATACAAGCCATACTCATTGATAATTCTCACTTTACTCCAGATTTTTAGACTAAAAGTTCTGCTTCATGGATTTTCCATGCTGGGCAATTGAACTGAGGTTTTTGATGTTTTCAGGCTGCAGCAGAGGATTTCAGAGATGAGTTGTGTTGATCCAATACATTCACTGACTTTCTACTTTCTGCTCCTCCAGCATCATGCACCAATGCTTCAGGGATTGACATGGCTCCTGCTCCCAACATGCAAGCCTGGTAGATGTCCCGACATGTAAATTTGGTTTTTGGTTTTTTGCCCCTAAAAACAAGGCAATAAGGCTTGGTAACATTTTCTTTTTGGGTTATTTTTGCTGTGTGTATGGGTTTTTTTTTTCTTTTTTCTTTTGGTTTACATGCTTCTGATATGCTGGAACACTGCTTTTCAGGAGATTTTGTGTAGTGTGAGGGACTCAGAATTTGCAAGATAAAACCTTTGTTTAGAGCACTCTGTCTTGCTTTAAGAAGAACATATTTCTTATATTTCTGTCATGGAGCAAAGTAGATTACAGCCAGACAGATAGGTACTTTGAAATAGAATTGATTTTATTTCTATGTTGCATTGACTATTCCCACATATACCACCATTAGTCATAGCCAGGAATTTCCTTGCTAGGAAATGGCAGGATAGTTTGGTTTAGAACTGCTCTGCAGCTGTTCTAAATTACACCAGGACAAGACTGTGAACCCTTCCAGTTTTTAGATGTCTGAAACTAGCCTCAGTTCCCTGATGGAATGGTTACTGTTTTGTGGATGTAAGAATTAGTAACTTACAAGGAAAATTACCATAAAAAGCAAATCCCTGAAAACAGTGAGAGGAAACAAAGCAGTGTAAAGACAATTAGGCTGGCAGGAACCTTCAAATAGTGGTATGAAATGGTATCAAAAAAAAAGATCAACAGATGTCTTCAGCATGAAGTCTAACAGTGTCTCCTAGCCTTTATTTGTTTCCGGGGCTTACTACCAAGAGGTGCAAGTTTCCATCTGGTAATAGAATTCCACAAATAATTTGAGATGAAAGGCATAATACGTATTTAATGATACATTCATGTTGCTGATCAAAGCATTTTTTCTGAACAATTTTTTGTCATGGTATTTTCTTCCCTTACCCATTTTTCCAGTCCTTCTACCCTTTTCCATCTAACATGTCATATAAATTCACTAACAACTTTTCTATACCATCACAAAGACAGCATTTGTCTGCTGAAGACAGTGATTCTTCAATGATTCTGTCTTTTAGGTTGTTTTCATTTTTCCTGTCCTGTCCCCTTCTTGTGCACCACATATTTTAGAACTGGAAAGAAGCTAGATGTTCCCTATTTGGTGTATATGTTCAGTGTTTCTTGTTCTTATCCTAATTCTCTTCAAATTAGATGTTATTTTATGGATGAACACACAAAGAGTGAGAATGGTCCTTACCTAAATAAGTGTGTCACTTCTCAGCTTGAGAGCATGGCACAGAGAACAGCTGTGGCACAATGTCATCTGGGGACCCTTCTCCAGTCTGTGAGGGAAACACAGAGTGCAAAAAGATATTTGCTAGAAAAGAAAAGAATTGCAATGTTTAGAGGACCTTGGTAGGACCCTTTACTCCCCCATGTCTCCATTTTCCCTCTCAACCATTGCTTTGTTTATCTAAAATTACAAGCACAGTTATCTCAGGGCTTTAAGCTCTGTTGTCATGCTAATATGCCAATTATTTAACAGCAGTACTAAGAAATTTAATAGAAAAGTTCACAGGATTTTGGAAAATGTTTCATCATAGGCTCTGTACAAGGCACCATGTTAATCTCTGCCTGGCAACACATCAAATCTTATATTATGTTCATTGTAGAAAGTTAGAAACCCACTGAATTTGCTGAGACTTTTGTCAGGTATAATAATCTGAGATGAGGCAGAGTGTGCCTGCTGCCATATTTCCTGAATTCATATTCCAGTGTTGGCTTGCCTAAAAATGCAGCAGGAGGGGAAAAGTGGTTCTGTGTCCTGCTATACGTGCATTCAGTTTCTCCATTTTCCTCCTTTATTAGCCTCCATAAGTGAATTTAGAATGGCTTAGCAATGCTATTGGCAAATGCTTCAGCTCCAGTAGCTTTTACATTCAGTGTTGAAAACGTCAATATTTTGCCATTTGTTGTACCAAAATGTGGTCTCTGGCACAAGCTAATATCCTGTGGTTGCACAGCTCACTACTCTGATATTGTGACTGCTTCTCCTATTTTTATCCATATTTGTGATTCAATGAGGCAGAGGTTATATTCCATTCTCTTGCATGCTGTTTGACGTTATGTCCTTTCCCTTGTGTACATGGGTTTTGTGTGAATTAGTACAGTTGCTAATTTCTCTGCAGAGATAGCTGCAGCAGAAGCAAGTAAATTATAGTCTGTAGGAGCAGCCCCTCTGCCATATACCTTGGAGACCCCACAGTGCTGTGACAGGATAATGGTCTCCTGTCGCTGGATAATGGTCTCCTGTTGCTATGCAAATACAAAGTCAAACCAAATGTGAATGATGACATTTTTAAAAGCAAACATAGAACTGAGCCTGTCTCTGGTAAATATTTCATTTAAAAGCATTTCTGTTTCCTAAACCAGGGAAATGAACACTTTCTAAGGCAACATCATATTGCAGATGAGAACAGAAATACAGCTCTTATATTTAACATGACTAGTGAGATGTTAGTGTTGTTACTCTTTTAGAGCTTATATGACAAATAACTCATTTCACCCTTTGATTTCAAGACCAGCCACTCTAGTATGTAATTTTCCTTACAGCTTAGCTGTTACCTCTTTTTAGTTTTGCTTTTGATGTCTTGTCATGTTCCTGTACAATTCTCCCTCATTATGCAACAAACAGCTTTCTAGTTAGTGTTGGTTGTTTAGTGTGTTATCCTTCTTACCTATGTTTGAACTACATTTTGTCTTTTTGAAAAATCCATTTACACTTTTGAACTAGAGCCTATTCATCTTCCTTACTCTGGGAATAGAAGGCTAGTAAAATAATAAAAAAAAAAAGACAACCAAGAAAAAAAAGAGGCTGTCAGGAAACTGGTTGTGGCATCTTGATCTTGTCTATTTCCAGCTTAAGGTCAGATCAGAGCAGTCAACTTGCTTGTTCACCTTGCCCTTTCTGGCAGTGGTTCTTCAGAAGCAAGATGGGCATGATCAGTCTGAAGGTTGGCAGCCGCACCAGAGCAACTGACTTCTCTAAGCTTCACTGTGCCCTTGCTGAATATTGATTGTCTTAGTGCAAAGCAGCTGAAGGAAATTTGTGCCTCATCTCAACCCTTCTCATGCCAATCTCAGCTGTCAAAGAGATGCTTCAACTTCAGACTGCATCTTGTTCCTTCAAACTGCACTTATTAAACTGATGACAGATGTAGGCAGGGAGAGGGGAGGTGGATAAGGGTTTGGAGAAAAAGTGCAGTGCTCCAAACCCCATGGATTTTAGACAACATGTAAAGAATAAGCCTGATTTTAAATTAAGAGAGGTGCAATTAAAAAAAAGGAGAAGATGCATCATTTAATGTGAAGCAATGCAATATGGCCCCCAATTAGAAAGAAATCAAAGAAAGGATTTAGATAGACTGCCCTTTCTAAATATTAATCATATTTGCTCTTTTATTTTTCTTAGTACTACAATCTTTTGAAGATCAAGGACAAAAGAGTAAAGATTTCAGCATACTGAGCAAGTTAGGACTAACTAGATGACTATGTTTGCAGTCTGACCAAGGTATCACAGCCCATGCTTTGCCAAGATTTGTCTCTTTCGTAGAAGAAAATGAATCCAGCATGTTTGCTGCTTGCAGCTGGTTCAGGATAACACAAGAGCAGGCTAGACTCTTGAGTACACAATTATTTAGAGCTTAAAAGGTCAAAACACTCAAGTGACTACTGGTAGCCAATGGAGATCATATGGCAAAAGTGCATTGAACTTCACAAAGGCACAATACTTTCTTAGAAGAGCAGCCAGGTTTGAGGCAGCCAGATTTTGCACTAGCTTCATTTTCCAGATGGACTTAAATCATGCAGACATTGTGAGTAATCTAATCTTGTGAAGGAAAAGTCTACAGCCAGAGGGTGGGTACAATCACATGGGTGAATGAATTTTTAAATTATGTAGGTGATATTGAAATGAATCAGAACTATTTTCAGTGTATGATTGCAACCTGGATATCAAAAAATCTCTCCCCATTTAAACCATAACAGGAAAAGGCAAACACACATCTCTTCCTTGAACTGAAAATTATTTGCTTACCTGATTCATTGATTAATTTCCCTTCCAGCATTTTTGGATCCTTCCCTTGTGAACTAAGCTCAGTCGCAAGTTTCAATCTACGTATTGATCTTTTTCAATCACTTGACTTTTATTTTGTGAGTGCAGAAAAGGAGCAAAAGAAGAAGAAAAAGTAGGTTGGGTACCTGACATAAAGACAGATAATCAAGAATTCAGGCAAGCAGATGACCTACAGGACTCTGTTCTCAAATTCTACAATTTCCATGTAAGGTCCAGCTGTGAAGATCAGTTTTACAGCATCTCTGTTTCTCCTGTTTCCTCTGTAGATTCACTAGCAATACACATTACAAAAGACATGGCACCTAGGGAGGGTTAAAGTAAAACACAGATAACCAGTGGTCAAAAACAATGTTAGGGCAAATGGAGGGATGTCTTTGCCTGAAACACTCCTGATTACTTCGAGTTTCTCCCTTTGTAGCAATACTCAAATATTTCTTTGGCTACCACTACTGTGAACATATTTTTGTGTTTCAGTAAACATTGGCCTCAGAGACTATTTTGTGAGCATGAGAATTGCTGGAACCCACAACTGTTGTAGGTAAATATAATTTCATGAGTCAGTTGTCAAATTCAAGCACTCTTCTTTTTTTCAAAATCCCACTGCTTTCCACCAGATATCAGGATATACTTTCAGGGTCCTTTAGAGTCTTTAAAAGTTTTTTTCACTAAAGTTAAAGGAAAGATAACTTAAAATCCATATGTATTTATTTTGTACCAAAACACATGCAGAAAGATAATAAAATTCTGTCAACAGGCTATACCTGGTTGAGTCACTACCATGTACCTTCAGAATGGCACAAACTAAAAGGAATTTACTTAAAATAAAAGAGAATTAATTGATACAGAAAGTTGTAACTTAATTGTGTTCACTCTCTCGAAATGCTTAGCATGGGTATGGAGCAACAGAAACAAAAGAGCTGCAAACAAAATGAGTTTTACAAAGACCATTAACTCTTACTTCCCATCAGTCCTTTAAATAACAGTATAGCCAAAAAGATGGTAAAATTCAAAATCTTTTTCTGTTGCTCTTTGTAATGTTGACCTGGACTATGTCCCAAGCATTAATTGGAATATGATCTTATTAAAACACGAATTTATACTGCATCAATCTGTAAATCTGCCAATATAAAATAAACTTTAATCTTTCTTGCTTGTTAACTGGAACTTCATTAAAGAGCTTCTTT
>NW_005054558.1:682188-696248 GCF_000277835.1 Geospiza fortis | reverse complement strand
CTCCTGATGCTCATGTTCAGCCTGCTCTTGTAGACTTCAAAAGTCAAAAGCAAAGACACGTACTCCAAATTGTCCAGGGGGTCAGTTTTCATCCTTCCATTAGAGTGTTTCCAATATACAGCCTGAGTTTTCTTATTTTAATTTAAGCCAAATGTTTCTGCCTTCTCTATCTATGTGTAACATGGTTCAAGTTATTCTTTTCTTTTCCTTGTATTCTTCCCCAAGACTGCTCTAGTATTTCCTCAGTATTTATGTGACCAAGCCCACAGTGATTATCATTGCTGTGTTGCAGACTGGTCCTCTTGGTTCACATCCTTTTTGAGGATTACTGTCACAAAGTGGAGGTAGTACTTCAGCTAAGCAGAGTGGAAAGATTACCTAACATTCTTGGCATTATCTTTGCTCTTTGTCCTAGTACCTCCTCTTAATTTTTTTAAAATCAAGACTCACTTTCAACTCACAGTACCTCAGAATATCTTGATCGTCTTCTGTGTAAGTGGTGGGGTTTTTTTTTTTTTGTTTTTTTTGTTTTTTTTTGGTTTTTTGTCTAGCCATGGTATTTTCTGCTTTTATTGAAACATATCCTATTTTTTCAGATAATTACTTCAGCTTGCCAGGATTTTTGAAAAACTTCTTATCCTGACCTCTAATGTATTCATCACAATTTGTACATGATCTCCAAATTAGGGATTTTGACACCACTCTCCAGACCAGAATATACAATGAAGCCTACCAGGTTCAGGACAGGTCTTCAGTCCCTTGCAAACTGCAAAATTGCATTAAGTTTATTCTTCCACTTTGATAACGCATAGGCATTGCTTTCTTCAGTATGTTAATTCAATCAATTTTTCATTCATACACTTAGAGTTATAAAACCCCTCTATACTAATTGTTGTAACTTATTAACTTCCCTCCTTTAGATATCCTGACTCTCAGGTCTTCTTTGAGGGAAATAAAAAAATTGGGTAATATGAAGTAGAGATGCTCAGTAATCACAGAAAGACCAGAGAAAACCGAAAGACAGAATCCTCAGCAGTTCTCCAGCAGGACATGAGAAAGATCTTATGGTAGGAAATAGAGTAAAATTGGTAAATTTTAGCATAAAATTAAGAAAATTTATAATTGTTATCAGTAAAGGGATTTAAATGCTAGGCCTCTCAGATGCAACAAAATTTCCTTTTACCTACTATGCGAAGAAAAATAATTTGCAACCACTTTCATCATACATATTTATAATGTGTATTTATATAACTTTGTAATATTTATATAACACATATAAAATATTTAAATATTTAGAAGTAATAACTCTTCAATAGAAGCAGGCATCATGCTCAGAAACAAAAGACCCAATGTCTTAAATAGCTCTTTAGTTTTGTGCATACTTCAGTCAATTGAACAAATTGACTGTCCAAGGTTTCTTTTCCTCACCATGAAATGCCTAAGGAACACAGAGCAGGATGACAAACAAAAGCCCCTTTGCTACAAAGGAAGAAGACTGATCTTCATTATCCTGTAATACAGAAAAGGAGTTTACAGGCACTTTGGAAATATGCAAACTGTTAGATCAAATAGAACTCAAATTCTCTTAAGTAAACACAGTGGGATCCCAGAACAGAAAATTATTTTTTGGTTTCAAACAATTGCTATTAAAATTTAATATTTGCAGCCATAATTCTATTTGAATGGCCTTGTGATAAACTGCTTGTCATAAATTCTGCAGCAAATTCTGCTGCAAAGGTGGTCAGTCTTGTGGGGTAATTTGTAGCCAACATTGCAGCTGCCAGATCCAGGATTTAGAAACACTGGAAACCAGAACCACATCTGTTGCTTAAAATACAGTGTTATGTGTTAGCATGGTCAATGCAGGAGCCCAGTTCTGAACCTGACAGCAATCTCCCTGAAATGAGCAGACACACACAGAGGTTACTGCTGAACTCATGTTGAGGTGTTTTGTCATAGTGGTCACAAACCACTAAATATCACAGAACAATAGGAAAAATGGGTGGAAATGAGGCTTAAATCTGAAAAATTAACTGTGAATGCTTAATTAAATGCCATCATTTATGCTGCTTCTTTTATCACTACTGCTCCTGAGAGCCTGCTCTAAATTAGACTGAAGAAGCATATCTTAGGAGAGTGTTAAGAGCCAGCAACGGATTTTATCCAAGGTTTGTTTTGCACTGATTTAATTTTTAACAAGGATTTATATTTTTTTTCACATTATTGGTATCATGCACTGCAGTGAGAGTGCACAAATAAATGCAGCCAAAAAATCTGGCAAAAATACAATGTGTCTAGAGTGCATAGACAATACTTGAGTGGATTGTGGCAGCCATATAGCCATTAGTTAATTATGATAGGGCATCATGTTGATGTGGTGACTGTGCTGCTTCCAGTTTTGGAAGTAGTTCAGAGGCCTCTACATCTGTGTCTGCATCTGCAAGATTGTGTAACTTGTTGCTGATATAGCTTTGATTTGATGAAAAAAACAAAATAGGGAAACTTCTGGTCATTCATCTTCAAAATTAATTTTCAAGGCTCTTCATTTTGTCCTTGTGTTTGGAGTCTGTGAAGAAAGCAAGATGGCTTAAGATGAAGGAAAATATTGCTTGCATATTGTAATTCCTTTGAGGGGCAAGATGCACTCAAAATTTCTTCTTGGTTGTGTATCAACAAAATCTTACTCATCAAAAGATAGAAAAAATTGAGAAGATATAGGAGGAAGAACTAAAGCAGGCTTTCCACATGGATTCACTACACTTTTTTCTGCCTTGAGAATATAATCAATAGACAGGATACGCTCAAAGATTTTATCAATCTCTCTCATTTATCTAGCAATAGAGATGCAGTTAAAAATAATTTTTTTTTTATTTACCACAGGTGATGAATGAGCTCAGTTTCTAGATCACTATAGACTTCGTAAAGCCTCACAGCAGCTCTCAAAAGCAGATACAAGGCTTCTCAAATCTCTGCTAATGAAAAGAGTTCCTAGCTGGAAATTAAATTCACTGAATATGCAATTATTTATATTTTTTTCTCTCTGAAATTCTGCTAAATTTTCTTCCTTGACAGCTTTAAGCCTTATAATCTTTTCAGTAAACACTGTGTTTTAATGTTACAGTCTTCTCTAGGAGAAGTAGTGCCAGTTAACAGAACTGGTTTTTTTCATGTTCTATTTAGGCACATATGAACCACACAAACCTCACAAACACTGGAAAAAATCTTCTAAAAGTCCTTGAGAAACCATGATGTCAGAAAAAACCACTAAGAGGCAAGTAAATGAAATATCTCATTCAGAAATCTCACATCATGGTAGTCTGTAATCCTATTCATTAATTAAAAATTAAAATAACATCCTGCTGGTAAGACTCCAGTTACTGGGTGACTAAATCAGTACTTGGCCAAAGCTCTGAAAACCAGCAATACCTTTCTTTTAAATATTTGTGGATTTTCCTCATGAGCCGTAGAAGTCTTCAGGCTAGGCAGCTCTTTTCCAGCAAGCACAGAAACATATAAAAATTTTTTTCACTATAATCTTAAGGTCTCAAAACCATACAGGCAAACCTCTTCATATCCTGCCATTATCTGGAGGAAGCAGCACATTTCACATGCTGTCTCTGAACTGATATTCATCTTTTTTAAAGGGAGGGCAGCAAAAAATGCCTTTTGCATTCGCCATTTTCCTGATTTCCCTGACACCTAATGGGTACTGTATTGTTTTAAACCTGTAGTCTTTCCCAGGAGGAAGGTTGCATCACTACTGCTCCCGAGAGCCTGCTTTAAATTAGACTGAATTTAATTTCTGCAATGAGACTGCATTTAATTTCTTCTAGCAAGAAAACTGAAAACCACATCTACCCACCTGGCACAAGAAGGGCACTCCTGAGTCGAGCAAACTTGCCAGCTATGCTATGTTTATAAATGCTTTCTCTTTCTCCCAGACGTTCATATCTTTATGAGAGATGTTATGGGACATAAAAGCAGTTGTCAGGGAAGTTTAATCTTTTCTGCAGTAGGAATTGTGTGGTTCTTTCTTATTTTTTTTTTTTCTCTCTCTCTTCTTCCTCATCAGCTTAGCTGTGAATTAATCTGTGAAGGACTACTTTCTATGGAGTTGTACTGGAAACTTGTGAGATTTTCTGATGTATGGCCTCATTTGACCAGCCTGGCTCTGCCTCCAGAGAGTGGAAAGTATGAGAGGAAAACCCAAGGAGCTGCCGACTTCCCCTCTTACAGAAAGGACATTTTTCAGGTAAGATAAATTTTCCTATATTGCCCAATAAATCATAAGAAATGAAACTCAGTGGTTTTATTCCTGGAACTATTTGTAAATCAGTTATTTTAACTATTCAACCAGCTCTGCTGACTATTTAGTTTCCTGATACTGCCATACCCTTAGGAAATTACAGGATACTGACCCAGTTTACACAGATGAAGTTAATTAATTCAAATACAACCCAAACAGGATAGTTGTACATGTCTGCCAAATAAATCTTAACCAACTACCTTTCCAGCCCCTCCCTCACTAACCCCTACTCCCCATCCCTCTTTACTTCAGCCTGGAAAATAAGTTTCCCTGTCCATTATTTATTTTCTGTGGCTCAGCAGGCCTACATTTGGTATCCCACCCCAAACAGAAATCCATTCAAACATTAACAATAGATCACACCAGTTCTCAGTCTGCAGCAAGGGCAGGACTGAAAGTAGAAAAGCTGGGGATTACGATGTCCCCTAGAGTTTAAAAGAAAAGAAAAAATAAGGAAAAAAATAGAAGAAAGTAATATTCCTCTTTGATTAAAATACACTGAAGCTGCATTGGACCAGGCTCCAAAAAATACTGTCTTTTCTTTCCCACTTTGCTAGGGCACCCAAGATTCCACCCCTGTGCAAGTAAACTCACTGAAGTTCTCAGCTTCAGAGCCCTTCTTGCTAAGGCAGAGCAATGGCTGTGGGACCTCTGTGGGAACTGGCCTTTTCTTGGCGTTCCTGGTTTCCAAGGCTTTGTCCTCCCCTGTGTGATCAGGGACATCTTTTTCTCCCCTCTTTGAATCCAACTGGGCAGATCACTGGATCCATTCAAAAAACCGCACCTGAAATACAGAATTGCTCTGTGCTCTGTGAGTTTTTTGTTTGAGACCAGATTCAGATGCATTCCCCAGTTTGTTACAAATGAGTTTCTGTTGCTCTTGGCTGGGGTGAGGTTATTTTTCTTCATAGTGATAACACACCCGAAGGATTAGGCTCTCTTGGCTGAAGACGGTAGTGTTTTGGGATTGCTTTATACTTAAAATT
The DNA here is from genome assembly GCF_000277835.1 of Geospiza fortis. Lineage (NCBI taxonomy): Eukaryota > Metazoa > Chordata > Aves > Passeriformes > Thraupidae > Geospiza > Geospiza fortis. The sequence continues at coordinate 690,956 of NW_005054558.1, read as the reverse complement.
TTAAGAAGCTGTCCTGTTGTGAAGTTCTAGTGCAAATGCTCAGGTTTCACAGCTACTCAGCTAATCCAGATAACCTCAGAAGGGGAACAAGGCCAGCTTTAAATACTGTGCACTATCCACAGCCAGGTTTTACATTAAAAGAGATAAGATCAGTGAACTGTTTTGAAATAAAACCACACATTTATTTTTGTCACAAGTGAGATCATAATTTTAGTTTTGGTGTGGGAAGAATTGGGCTTCCTCATTAAAAAGGAAGATTTGATAAATTCCACAGCAGCACATAGAGAAATCAAAAGAGAACTAAGTTTTCATTTTTTTTCTAAAGACAGGCTTTAATATGCTAAAATATAACACTGTTTACAAAGTAGAAGGCTGTTAACATAGTCACATTAATGCCTCTGTTCCAGAAATATGCTTGAACAAGGTGAGGCTAATCAAGCTAATTGCAGAGTACTGTAACAATTTTCTCTTTGTTTTAGGGAAAGTGAAACCAAAAAATAACCAATGTCAATTTCACAGCAGAGATTTATGATTAAGAAGCTTGTTTTGAAGTGATTAATTTGTATTTGTAAATAAATATTTTAATTCACAGATGTTTTTATTTATCAACAAACCTGCTAAAATAAAGTTGCTTAAAGGGCACCTGAATGTACAAAGACTGGACAAAAGACTTTTAAAAGCTTTTAGATTTACTTTTTTATTATTTTTAACAGTTGGTATCACAAGCCAACTAAACTGTACCCTTTTTAAGAAAACAACTTGTTTCTAAAAATAAAAAGACTCCCAAGAATATAGACTGATGAAAGCTTATATATCCATTTATTCTCTGTGCCATATAACCAGCTAACTCGATGATTATCTTGACAGGGAAAACTGCTAGGTGTGACAATCAATAATAAAATGGTAGTGGGAGCCAAAAGGCATGGTTATGTGGGAACTGATGTTAGGAACCCTAAATTTTGCAAGTGCAAGGTCCTGCACATGGGTCAGGACAACCCCCAGCATCAACTGAGATGAGAGGATGAAGAGATTGAGAGCAGCCCTGCTGAGGAGGACTGGGCTGTACTAGTGGGTGACAAGCTGGGTGTGAGCCAGTATTGGCACTTGTAGCTCACAGTGCCAATTGTATCCTGGGCTTCATCAAGGAGGGGCGGCCAGCAGATCCAAGGAAGTGACTCTGCTCCTCTACTCTGACCTCCTGAGAACCCACCTGGAGACCAGCATCCAGCTCTGGGGTCCTCAGCATAGGAAGGACATGGACCCATTGGAGTGAGCCCAGGAGAGAGCTGTGAAGACAGTCAGAGGGTTGGGGCACCTCTCCTGGAAAGGCTGAGAGAGCTGAGGCTGTCCAGACTGGAGAAGAAAAGGCTTGGAGAAGACCTTATAGCAGCCTCCCAGCAGCTAAAAGAGGTCTACAAGAAAGATAGGAGTAATCTAGTAGGCCCTGTAGCAGTAGGACAAGGAGTAATGGTTTTAACCAGCTGTGGTAGACTCAGACTAGGTTTAAGTAAGATTTTTGTACAATGAGGAGGATGAAGCACAAGAATGGATTGCCCAGAGAGGCAGCAGATGCTGCATCCCTGAATACATTCAAGGCCACATTGGACAGGGCCCTAAGAAACCTGGTCTGGTGGAAGGTGTCCCTGCTCATGGCAGAGGGGTTGGACTAGATGGCCTCTAATGGTTCCTCCCAGCCCAAATTATTCCATGATTCTATGAAATTTTGTCTAGTGATGTATAGGACACTATAATATGAGAAAAGTGATTAATATATGCATATTTTAATATACGTATTTCTGCTCCTAAATTATCTCTTACTTTTATTACAAGGAGATGTAAGTTCCAGATGTTGATTTCCCTGTTTTTCAAATACCATCCCAGAACTGGCCATTAGGCTTACACAAGGTCAGCAGCATTAGGCAGGAGGATGCTCTGAGATCAGTCGTGTCTCACAGTGCCTCTGCCCTGCCATCTGTCTGGGTCCACCTGCTGCCTCTAAATTGCAAACTTGTTAGAATGGGAATGTGACTCTTATTCTGTGGTTGCAAATTCCTCTTCCTCAGCCTTGCCTGGACTGCAAGCACAAAAGTAATATTAATGACAATAATAAAAAGTGAAATGTTGCTGCTGTGTGTCTGAGAGTATTCATGGATTTTTTTGTATCTTCCTAAGGGGAGAAAGAGCACATATTTTAGCAAGTGAAGTCAACTAATCTTCTGTTTTCACAGAACAGTTATTCTTCTTTTGATGCACCTGGAAACTAGCCCATGGCTCCCACTGATGAGGGGAACCCCTTAGCTAATTCCCCAGTGAAATGGGTTGCTAGAGTGTTTCATACTTTATCAAAACCCCAAATTTTGACTCCAGTGTCCCCTCTTTAACAAACACTGGCTGTCTGCTGGGAGATGTTCAGCCCCATGTGTTCCAGTGAGCAGTGACAAGTCAGGGAGCAGAAGAGATGGAGGAAAAAGGAGGTGAGCTCCACTGTGAGTGGTGGATGTGGCAGAGGCTCTAAAAATGAGAGCTGTAAATTGATTTCACTCAAGGCAATAAAATGATGACTCTTGATATCTACAGGGATTTCTCTTTTTGGCTTCATTTTGGTCTCAAATAAAGGATAATGCAGAACAATGATGGAATTGTGATGTGTGTAACTAAGGAAGAATTTTCTTTCCCTGCAAGATCTATGCAGTGTCAGAGACTTTGCATCATTTTACAGTTATGCCCTTAATACCTCTAAACTTTTGTATAAAGTTATTTGTATATGTTCTATACTATACATATATAAGCATAATCATGTCTGCAAAAATGCAAAAATGAAGATTTTGGTACACATGCTTTGATAATTAGAATGCTTTTATTCTAATTTTGCCTTTGCTTTTCATAACTGATCAATGTGTGTAGCAAAGGCAGGTCACTAGAGAAGATCACATTGCAAATCAACAAGCCTTTTCCTCCCTTCACTCTGTAGTTTTCCTCAGTAATGATACTTTCAATCCCATCAAGCCATATACAATTCTTGGCAGGTCTGTGCCTGTTTCCCACGGAAATTCGCAGCCTAAATACAGCTGGGAGGAGACTTTACCATGAGACATGAACACCATGTTAGGAAGAAATCAAGGGCTCAGTTTCTCTTTGACTTTCAAATGTATTTTACACCAGGAGAAGCATCAGTTACTCTCCAGTCTAAGAGAGAGAAGACTGGAAATGCATTTCCTTGCCTGAGAAACTATAATGCCAATCCATTTAGGGGAAAGAGTTATACATTTTATTTCTCTTAAAATTAACTGCTATGATTTCAGTTTTTGACTGTGGGTATTTTCAAGGTGTTTAGAAGGTTATGGAATGAAATTTGTTGACAAAAGCTAGTAATGCCGGGTGAAAAAAGCTGTGAGGTACTACCAGCAAGAAAAAAAGATTGAGATAAGTTTAATTAATTTCTAGAGCAAATGATATGCCAATCCAGGTACAGTTCTCAAAGTGTAAAACCATTCTGTTTGTAACTCTGCCAAATACAGATAGATAAGTGAAAATAAAATATACTGTTTATACAGAAAATCTCACAGAGCACAAAGCACAGCCTTAGACTTGGGAGAAGAGAAGCACCCTATTCTGTCATAACTTGTATTATTTTTTTTTAAGAACAGGTCATTTTTTTCATACTGATTTTACTGTTCTCAAATTGTACTGACATGCGCAACTTGAAGCTAAACTGAAGGCAAGGAGAATGACTATGTAACAAAAAAATAGAAGCCCACCTATTAACTCATCCCTGCTGGGCTGCTAGATTGGGAATGAAATCTCCACAGCAAGAGCTCTCTCATTAAATCCAACTGGCCACAGGAGAGATTGCTGAATCCCTTTCCCTCCACATAAATCCATCTTTCCCTTAAATGTTGATGTTTAACTGAAATCCATGCATTCCCTGTTGCAAGTCCAGGTTTGTCTGGCTCCCTGGGGAAGTTCCTAGATTGTTTCCAGCTCCTGAAGCAAAATGATTTACCTACTGCAGAACAGGAGCTTGAGAGCCCTGAAGCTGTCTGAGACCAGGAGAGGGATTTGAGGTGCTGTGTAAGCCAGAGTGGGGATGGAGAATGCCATCAGTAGCTGGTGTTGCCCAGGGCTTCTGCAGCTCTGTGGTAATGAGTAGCACTGGGTCACCCCAGTGACTCCCGAGCTGCAGGTGTGGAAGCCTACTGTCACAGGTTCTGCAAGCTGGACAGTGCAGCTGCAAAGAGAAATGAGAAGAAAAACTGTCCACGGAAGAAAAAAAAAAGGATGGTATTATTCCTAGAGTCTTCTGGTTATTGATCTGCTAAATTTATTTGTTTAAATCAGATTTGTTTAAATAAACTCCTATATAATTTTAATTAACTCTTTTTGAATCTTTACTAGCAGTGAAAATTAAATTGCATTAGTGAATGCACCTTCAGGCTGGGAGCCTTCCTCTCAGCTGCAGCCTGGTTCACAGAACCTTGGAAAGGAAGGTTGGCTTCCTCAATTCACCTTTCTCCCCCCAATATTTATGGAAAGAAGAATTTTATTTTTCTTAGGGAAGGGAGAAATAAGGATAAGTGACATTCCTCATCCTTAACATATCTATCTTTAGGGCTGGTATGGTCCAAATAATTATAAAGAAGCTACCAGGTACTTCCAGTTTTCTAAATACACAAAACAGGCATAGGAGGCAGGAAAGAAAGGGCTGATACTAACAAGACCTTATAGATGTAAAGTAGTTTTAAAAAGCATGTGCTAATTTTATTCCAACTTTAATTGGATTCAGAATTCTAGAGCAAATTTATTGTACTTATTTCATTGCTACCAAAAAATTGTCTTATGAACATTCCAGAACAATAGCTACTGTAAAATGTCTCAAGGTGACATGGTAAGGCTTTGCACCTCTACTCAGCAGATATTAAAGTTCATATCTTATTTTACAATTTTATGAGGCACAAATCTATTTTCTACACTGGATGTAGTGTAAAACATGGAAGTAAAAATTTACAGCCACTGGATGTCATTGTTGTTCTTTTAAACTACACAAAAAAAATTAAAACAAATTTTTAAAAACATTGAAGTTAAAAGTTTAAAGATTGGGACCTGAGAATAAATATTTTCTGACCATTTCCATATTTCCATACATTTATTTTAAATGGCATTAAAAATATATTCAACTAAAATAGTAAATTGTGTTAATATCAATGCATTTCATGAAGCCAAATGAACTACATGGACACTTCATAACAGCAGCTTAACTTCTGTTCTCTCTAGAAGTTCAATCAGTCACTGCAAATTTCAATGTAGCAAGTTAACAGAAAGTGATGATCTGCACAATATAAACATGTAAAAGTAGGTGTAGTCTTAATTCTTCAATATTTTTTACATGATTCATATTAAATCTCACTAGTGAAAGTTTACGTATTGACTGCCAACAACCAAATGCAGATTTCAGATAGCTCTTTCCTACCATTGTCTGAAAACAAAGTACTAATAAAAGTCAGTAGCAGCTACCAGGAGACAAATCTATCCCCTTGCTGCTTCTGAGAGTCATTCTGCAAAGAAGTGTCAGAGCCTGACTTAGAGGAAGAGATACACTTGTAGTGGGTAGCTCTGTGCAGGAGAACAAAGGAGCAATGGAATGAGTACTGAATGGAGATGGGTGTGGGAAGGCTGAGTCCTCTGCTGAGTAGAAGTTTCCCATCTCCCATTTTCTGCTGTGGGCACCCAGGTAAGGCACAGGTCTCAGTGAGACTTCTCTGCAGGGGCTCTGCAGCTTCAGGGTGGTCTATGAGAAAAGATTTGGTCTCAGTGCTTCCCTACAATCCCTTCACCCCCTCACTGTACATCTGCCCAGCACCTGGCCCGGAACTTGGAAGGGTTCTTAATTTCATTCTATGTGCACACTTATTACCGCCATAAGAAAGTAAGGCTGAACTAGACTCTGTGTGCAGTGGGTGGGTTTGAACACAGCTGTGCAGCAGACCACTTGTTCTCTTTTTGCTTTGTGAGAACGACGCTGTTTAAAATATCCAGTCATCTTTCGGCATCAAGGGATTTGGGAATGAAATGATATCAAACGAAAAAGGAGGGCAAACACATTTCTCTTTGCTTCTCCGGAAGTCACCCCTTTTACCTGCAGCACCAGCATTGCTCTGAACTACTGCCCGAGGCCAGCGCCCTCTGCTGCAGCCACGTCTTGAGCACGACTTGTTAGCAGAAATCCAGAGACATGAAACAGTGATGTCACCGGAAAAGAAGCAGCAGGGATCGAGCTTATCAGCTGCAGTCAGGCTTGCTATTAATGGATGGGCTGCCTTCCTCAGCTCGGCACTGGAACGGCTGCAGTTGCAGGCTCTGATGCGGGTAGGACAGAGGAAATGCTGCTAATCTCTATTAATACAGCTCCAGAGTAACATTTGGATTTGAATATTGAGGTGCCATAACTGGAGGCTTCAGTGTGCACCTATAGCAGCTCTGTTGCCAGAGGGTTTTGTTGTTGTGCTAATTCTATTTTCAAGCCCGCAGAGTTAGCTGAGGAGCTGTGTGTGCTCCTCTCTGTGCTGTGGATGCTTAGGTTGCACTACAAGTTCAGAATTAGCCTTCAGTAGAAAGAAATGCATTGGTGTCACTCTTTTGAAATATAAATAGGAGTGCAGATATGGCAGCATGGACAGACTTGGGCCAGCTCTTGTCACCCAGTACTGTTGTACAGCATAGACAACCCTTCTGAAGCTGCAAGAAGTTCTGAAATGATTGTTCAGGACAGGATAGTTCTCTATCATCCCCAGCACATGACTGATCTCTGATAGCACAAACCCCTCAAGTCAGTCCAGTGTACACCTATGCTTCAGACACAGAGGGAGAAATAGTCCATCTGGATTCTATTGCAGGTCCCATATGTCTGCCAGCTTGCAGTGGCAATACCCAAATTGCACTTTTTTTTTGTCTGGTCTTCGTCTCTCAGTGGGAGTTAGGTGCATAGATGCCTTTGAGGATTTGGGGGGAAAGATTTTATCTCTATGTATGCGCAGCCACTAGAACACTGTCCTCTGGTGTGGACAGTGGGAGTAAAGTTATGTCTGTAAAACTGAAAAAGGGCAGTAATTTCCCAGAATTGAAAACCTCTCTGTTGAAAAGCGCAGTATACCACTAAAATTTGGTGGGCAAAAAAAGATATCTGCAACAAAAGAATTGACGCTGTAGTAACTGATTGTGCTGCCAATCCAATGTGCAGTTGACATGATCTGAACATCCTCAGTCACCCATGGGGAGGTTCAGGACACAAGCTGGGATCAGAACAGGAGCCTACCTTGGTGCTCCTTGTCCCAGGGAAGAGCCCTACCCAACCAGCCACTTGAATAGGGATGCTGTGGGCTTACCTCTTCAGCCTGGTGGGCTTTATCTTTCTCCCTCTCTCATCTTCAGTAGGTCTTGGGCTCATTTTGAGGTATAATGGGAGAAACGAGATCTCGAAAACTTTCGCGGGACAGGAAAACCACTTCCTACCCGGTTCTATTTCTGCTTCCAAAATTCTGTTTGGCAGTAGTTTCAGTGAAGTCATTCTTCCTTTGAGTGCCATATGATCCACAGTTGTTTTCTAAATCACCAAAAGCCATTGACAGGCTGTGTGGTTTTGATTTAGGACAAAGATGTTCTTTTTAAAAAATCATTAACTCAAAATATAGGGCGGAAAAAAAATCCATGTTTACCTTAGTCTTTTCTTACAAAAAATTTATGAGAGTGAAACCCAATTATATCTGCACTATTTATAGATGTAAAAGAAGACTAGATGGAATTGTGTTTATCTCAAATTAGAAAGCCGGCATGGAACTGAAATGAGATGCATATATATATATATATATATAAATGTAAAAGTAATATTCACTTCTGAATCATGTGGAAATATTTCAGCAGAGTTCATACATAAACAGGCCTGCAGGTATGTGTGGAAAACAAATTCAACTATGTACATATATCTTTTTAATTAAAAGTATTTCTTAGTTCAAATGTTCTGTGAAAAGAACATACAACTCCACTATTGTGTTTTGTAATAATTTTGAGCTTTCCAAGATTTGCCTCCTCTTTCAATGTTTAACCAATTATTTTCCCCCCAGATATTAGATCTTTTTTTTTTTTCTCAAGGACTCAAGATAATATATTGCTGAAATACCTGCAACTTTACAGGGCAAAATAAGGAGGAAGATGACATGCTACAAGCACTTACTAAAAGAATAGTATTTCCCCCTGGGTCAAATGACATTACCCAAACATATGAGGCAGGCAAAAGTACAGATCACATCTGTATTTTTCACAAACTGATCTCTGCTTTCTTCTGGTAGGAAAAAAAAGAAGAGAGAATTTTGCAGTTGTCTCAAGTGATGATTGGAATTTAGGCAACCTCAAGATGCTGTGTGTTCTCTGACTTGAAAGCTCATTCATAAATATCCCAGTGTGAATTCCTGGATATTGAAATGCCATAGTAGCTAATGGGGAATTCACCATTTGTCACTGTCTCTTTAGACAGTAACTTGGGGACAGATACAAAAGATTGCTGTCTACTTCATCAAGAAAGCAAAAGGGAAGTGAAAACTTGGCATCAGATGGCCTAAAAGAGCCTACTGTGCTCTGGTCACCTGCTGGCAATTGTTCCTGTGGCATTAGTGGTGGTTCCTGACCATGAGCACTTGGAGGAATTTTTGGTTGCTGTAGTAGTAACCACTGTACTCAATTACAGTTTGGACTCCTAGTCAAGAAAATTGAGATTGTTG